>NW_020955567.1:320515-324052 GCF_003031625.1 Empidonax traillii | reverse complement strand
GGTTTTAAGCCATTTCTACAGTGAAAGGAAGGGAGCTGGGGGATTTTAGTTTTTGGAATACTGTAAAGGTCAGTGACGTTTGTCCTTGCCTCAACTTGGACACTGCACAGAGTGAGTTCCTCTACTTCCACCCCATGTTCTTGTGGATGGTGTCTCAGCAAATGTCCAGTCATGAATGAGGCACGGGAGGGCAGAGGGGACCTTGTTTCTACGTCTGGGACCCTCCTTCCTTGTGGTGGGCCAAGGTTTTCTTCCTCCAGTGGTTGCTACGGGCTGAGCTCCCTGGGGTTTGCCAGGCTTATGGGGCTGGGTGCAGGCGGGAGTGTAGCAGGAACTGCTGCTGCAGTGCTAGTAAAGCAGAGTTTGGTTTTGCTTTCACTGTTCCTACAGAATTTCTGAGTGGTGCCTTCCAAGGAATACCTGAAGGAGAGCAAAATCTTGCAAAGCTGGAAGAAAGCACTTCTAGATGTGGCCTCGACTTGAATGGTTGGCCAGGCTAGGGCTGGCATTGCACAGTTTCAGATAAAGAAATGAGGTTAAAACAATCACCAACAAGGAACAGTAAGATGGCCCTAAAGCCAAGGAGAACAAAGAGGAGGTGCATTCTGCATTCTTCCACCATGTACTTAAGAGATGATCCACTCTTGCTAATGCTAATACTCTTCTGCAAAAGCATCCAGAACTCCCCAAGAGCCTCAGATCTGCCCCATGCAGCTGAATGTCTGTACAAGCAGAGTCACCTGCAGCAACACCTCAGTGATTTTGCTTAGCGCTCTTGTTTTCATATAAATGACTTTCTTAAGAAGTATTTACCTAGGAGGAAAAACAACAAAAGAAAATTCATCATCAACACAACAGCTGTGTAGTTAATCAGAAAGATTTCCCAGGTCTGGCACTGCCCTGGGCCCCCTACTTTCTTCTACCACCACCCTCTGCTAGCTCCATGTTAATGCTTTAACCTCATACAGAGTAAATGTAGGGAGTGTAAAAGTTTAGCTCCCTCCCATGTTCCTCCAGCTACATGGATTTCCCAGGTCCCAGGCTGCATCCTGCATTTTGGAAGTTTTTGTTTTGAAACAAGAGGGTTTGAATTCCTTTTTCAATGTATGAAATATATGAAATGTAGTTACTGCAAGCAGCCACACCATGGCACTAACAAAGAAAAGTGGGTCTAAGCCAAAACCTACAGCTCATGTCAAAACTTGCTACAATAGCACATTTTACTACGGCACAGGAATGTTAATGGGATACAATTAAATATTATATTGCAAAGAAATTACATGTCCCAAACAATTGCAATATGTATCTATGACCCTGGGGAAACTTTTTCTCAGCAGTGTGTTTATACTTATGTCAATTTGCTTTTCCCTTAACTCTTCTTTTGCCATCATCCTACAAAAGTCATTCACGGTCCCAACTAGTTTGTGAGGCCATGACTGCTTCCCACATCCAGTGCCTCATCCTAGGAGGAGCAGGGCCAGCTGACCCTGCAGATTCAGGCAAGGCAGACATGATTACCACAAACTTGCTTTGTAATGGGAGACCAGAGAAAGTGCTTCGCAGAGAGCATCTGTGAGATGCCATAAGTTGCTGTGCCTCTCACCACTCATGCAGTTTGTGTCCCAGCCTGCGTTCCAGTTCCTCCTTTCAGAGGCTGGGTCTCCTGCCACGACAGAGTCTTTGTGGAAGGATATTATGAGCGGGTACGCATTTGGTGAGGAACTTGCTCTCCCACGAGGGCTGACTGGTGCAATACATCCTGCTGTGACAGGCAATGTGGTTGCAGTCCCTCACACCCCTCCCTCTTCTACAGCTTACACAAGGCTGGGTCTCCCTGCTCCTAGTTCTCCCTTAACAGCTGATACAAAGCTTAGTGTCTTGCTCTGAGAGCAAAAGATCACTTGTTTACTCTTCATTTGTTGAAACCACAGATTAAAGAGCCCATCTGTGAAGTGGCTAGGATGAAAGGTCTGTTGCGGCAGGAAGAGGTAATGCCTGTTGTGTCCTTTCACCTTGTCCTGTCCTCTTCCTTGGTCCTGTCAGCACCTGAGTACTCTGCCAGCCATGTGCATTTTGAGGAGCTTTTGGAGATGCTGGAATAATAACTAGAATTGGTGGAGCAGTCATGGGGGTTTCCCAGAGAGAGTCTGCTGGCACAGGGGTGTTTGCATGCCAGGATAAAAGTAGAGTCACATGATTATGGTTTTCAAATGGAACCTATGTCTAGATATTATTTCACTGACTGGTTTGTGTTGAGTGAGGGCAAGGCATCTTTATTAATGTGTGTCAGTGTAGCATTAGTATTTATTTAAAAGTCGAACCACTTTCCTTTATCCCAAAGTCTGGAGAGAGCCACCTCATGGGTAAATGATAGATTTGCAAGCTAAAGGCTTATATTCTCATTTTGCTAACTCTAAGTTAGAGGAACAAAACAATGACATAAAAAATACTTAAGCAAGTAATTAATGTTATTTCACTCTGGAGGCTGGTAGGCCTGTATTTTCTGTCTTTGTAAAGTAGAATTCTTCTGCTCTGAAAAACTCCTGTTTTCCCCTTACTCTTCAAGTAGGAGAGGAACAAGGTGGGGCTGCTTGGAGAATATGGCCTCTTTGCCACAAAAAACCACATAGAGCATGACTGCAGTGCAGGGACCAGCACTGGAATTAATTTGCCCTACATATAACTGAATTAAATCATGCTCTGGCTCCTGTGCTCGATGGGACCTTTCTAGGGGCTTCTGGATGCCACGGAGGAGGTTGGGAACTCATCGTGCAGGCTGCCACCAACCTGCCTGGGGAAGTGGCAGGAAGAGCCAGGCTGGGACTATGCTTCCTCCAAGGATGCATGTGTCTGCAGCCCTGTCTCCTGACAAACTGATTCAACCACACTGGTCTCATGCAGGCAGTGATGCAAACCTCAGGATGTGTTTGATGCCACTGCCTGTGTGATTTTCGTACGCTGTTTAAATCAGAGCTGGTGATTTCCGCTGTTGATGGAAGAGGTGGTGGAGAAGAGGGGGAGAAAGATTGTGTTAAAGAAAAATATGGAAATTTTTGTCATCTTTCTGTCAGCTGACAATTTTTTTCTGTGGTCAAAACTATGGAATTTTTTTTTTTTTGAAGGACGAACTGCTGGTGAAGGAAACAAAGCAGCTATGAAAGCTGTAAGACCAGAATCCAGTTTTCTGTGAAAAAGGGAAAAAAAGTAATTTTACCAAATCACTGTTTATAAAAGACATTACTACTCTAGTGTTTTAGTATGAGCTTTCTGTATCCTTGATACTGGCACCCCAGGGAGAGATCCTGCCCATTGACAGCCCAGGGAACAACAGGCCCAAGGACACCCTTTCCTGCTGTCTGCTTCCTGCACATGGACATCTATCTGGCCAGCTCCTCAGACACTGACCCTCCGTTTAGACAGAATTGCTCTTTTTTTGTGTGTGTGTGGGTTTTTTTTCGTTTGCTTTGTTTTGTTTTTGTTGGTTTTTTTTTTTTTTTTTTTTTTTTTTTTTTTTTTTTTTTTTTTTTTTTTTTTTTT
>NW_020955567.1:214241-320499 GCF_003031625.1 Empidonax traillii | reverse complement strand
GGTTTTAAGCCATTTCTACAGTGAAAGGAAGGGAGCTGGGGGATTTTAGTTTTTGGAATACTGTAAAGGTCAGTGACGTTTGTCCTTGCCTCAACTTGGACACTGCACAGAGTGAGTTCCTCTACTTCCACCCCATGTTCTTGTGGATGGTGTCTCAGCAAATGTCCAGTCATGAATGAGGCACGGGAGAGCAGAGGGGACCTTGTTTCTGTGTCTGGGACCCTCCTTCCTTGCGGTGGGCTAAGGTTTTCTTTCTCCAGTGGTTGCTGCGGGCTGAGCTCCCTGGGGTTTGCCAGGCTTAAGGGGCTGGGTGCAAGTGGGAGTGCAGCAGGAACTGCTGCTGCTATGCTAGTAAAGCAGAGTTTGGTTTTGCTTTCACTGTTCCTACAGAATTTCTGAGTGGTGCCTTCCAAGGAATACCTGAAGGAGAGCAAAATCTTGCAAAGCTGGAAGAAAGCACTTCTAGATGTGGCCTCGGCTTGAATGGTTGGCCAGGCTAGGGCTGGCATTGCACAGTTTCAGATAAAGAAATGAGGTTAAAGCAATCACCAACAAGGAACAGTAAGATGGCCCTAAAGCCGAGGAGAACAAAGAGGAGGTGCATTCTGTGAAAAGGTGGATCACTCTTCCACCATGTGCTTAAGAGATGATCCACTCTTGCTAATGCTAATACTCTTCTGCAAAAGCATCCAGAACTCCCCAAGAGCCTCAGATCTGCCCCATGCAGCTGAATGTCTGTACAAGCAGAGTCACCTGTAGCAACACCTCAGTGATTTTGCTTAGCGCTCTTGTTTTCATATAAATGACTTTCTTAAGAAGTATTTACCTAGGAGGAAAAACAACAAAAGAAAATTCATCATCAACACAACAGCTGTGTAGTTAATCAGAAAGATTTCCCAGGTCTGGCGCTGCCCTGGGCCCCCTACTTCCTTCTATCACCACCCTCTGCTAGCTCCATGTTAATGCTTTAACCTCATACAGAGTAAATGTAGGGAGTGTAAAAGTTTAGCTTCCTCCCATGTTCCTCCAGCTACATGGATTTCCCAGGTCCCAGGCTGCATCCTGCATTTTGGAAGTTTTTGTTTTGAAACAAGAGGGTTTGAATTCCTTTTTCAATGCATGAAATATATGAAATGTAGTTACTGCAAGCAGCCACACCATGGCACTAACAAAGAAAAGTGGGTCTAAGCCAAAACCTACAGCTCATGACAAAACTTGCTACAATAGCACATTTTACTACGGCACAGGAATGTTAATGGGATACAATTAAATATTATATTGCAAAGAAATTACATGTCCCAAACAATTGCAATATGTATCTATGACCCTGGGGAAACTTTTTCTCAGCAGTGTGTTTATACTTATGTCAGTTTGCTTTTCCCTTAACTCTTCTTTTGCCATCATCCTACAAAAGTCATTCACAGTCCCAACTAGTTTGTGAGGCCATGACTGCTTCCCACATCCAGTGCCTCATCCTAGGAGGAGCAGGGCCAGCTGACCCTGCAGATTCAGGCAAGGCAGACATGATTACCACAAACTTGCTTTGTAATGGGAGACCAGAGAAAGTGCTTCGCAGAGAGCATCTGTGAGATGCCATAAGTTGCTGTGCCTCTCACCACTCATGCAGTTTGTGTCCCAGCCTGTGTTCCAGTTCCTCCTTTCAGAGGCTGGGTCTCCTGCCACGACAGAGTCTTTGTGGAAGGATATTATGAGCGGGTATGCATTTGGTGAGGAACTTGCTCTCCCACGAGGGCTGACTGGTGCAATACATCCTGCTGTGACAGGCAATGTGGTTGCAGTCCCTCATACCCCTCCCTCTTCTACAGCTTACACAAGGCTGGGTCTCCCTGCTCCTAGTTCTCCCTTAACAGCTGATACAAAGCTTAGTGTCTTGCTCTGAGAGTAAAAGATCACTTGTTTACTCTCCATTTGTTGAAACCACAGATTAAAGAGCCCATCTGTGAAGTGGCTAGGATGAAAGGTCTGCTGCGGCAGGAAGAGGTAATGCCTGTTGTGTCCTTTCACCTTGTCCTGTCCTCTTCCTCGGTCCTGTCAGCACCTGAGTACTCTGCCAGCCATGTGCATTTTGAGGAGCTTTTGGAGATGCTGGAATAATAACTAGAATTGGTGGAGTAGTCATGGGGGTTTCCCAGAGAGAGTCTGCTGGCACAGGGGTGTTTGCATGCCAGGATAAAAGTAGAGTCACATGATTATGGTTTTCAAATGGAACCTATGTCTAGATATTATTTCACTGACTGGTTTGTGTTGAGTGAGGGCAAGGCATCTTTATTAATGTGTGTCAGTGTAGCATTAGTATTTATTTAAAAGTCGAACCACTTTCCTTTATCCCAAAGTCTGGAGAGAGCCACCTCATGGGTAAATGATAGATTTGCAAGCTAAAGGCTTATATTCTCATTTTGCTAACTCTAAGTTAGAGGAACAAAACAATGACATAAAAAATACTTAAGCAAGTAATTAATGTTATTTCACTCTGGAGGCTGGTAGGCCTGTATTTTCTGTCTTTGTCAAGTAGAATTCTTCTGCTCTGAAAAACTCCTGTTTTCCCCTTACTCTTCAAGTAGGAGAGGAACAAGGTGGGGCTGCTTGGAGAATATGGCCTTTTTGCCACAAAAAACCACATAGAGCATGACTGCAGTGCAGGGACCAGCACTGGAATTAATTTGCCCTACATATAACTGAATTAAATCATGCTCTGGCTCCTGTGCTCGATGGGACCTTTCTAGGGGCTTCTGGATGCCACAGAGGAGGTTGGGAACTCATCGTGCAGGCTGCCACCAACCTGCCTGGGGAAGCGGCAGGAAGAGCCAGGCTGGGACTATGCTTCCTCCAAGGATGCATGTGTCTGCAGCCCTGTCTCCTGACAAACTGATTCAACCACACTGGTCTCATGCAGGCAGTGATGCAAACCTCAGGATGTGTTTGATGCCACTGCCTGTGTGATTTTCGTACGCTGTTTATTAAATCAGAGCTGGTGATTTCCGCTGTTGATGGAAGAGGTGGTGGAGAAGAGGGGGAGAAAGATTGTGTTAAAGAAAAATATGGAAATTTTTGTCATCTTTCTGTCAGCTGACAATTTTTTTCTGTGGTCAAAACTATGGAATTTTTTTTTTTTGAAGGACGAACTGCTGGTGAAGGAAACAAAGCAGCTATGAAAGCTGTAAGACCAGAATCCAGTTTTCTGTGAAAAAGGAAAAAAAAGTAATTTTGCCAAATCACTGTTTATAAAAGACATTACTACTGTAGTGTTTTAGTATGAGCTTTCTGTATCCTTGATACTGGCACCCCAGGGAGAGATCCTGCCCATTGACAGCCCAGGGAACAACAGGCCCAAGGACACCCTTTCCTGCTGTCTGCTTCCTGCACATGGACATCTATCTGGCCAGCTCCTCAGACACTGCCCCTCCGTTTAGACAGAATTGCTCTTTTTTTTTTTTTTTCTTTTTGTTTGTTTGTTTGCTTTTGTTTTTGTTTTTGGTGCTTTTTGTTTTTGTTTTTTTTTGTTGTTGTAGTGGGTAGATTTGAATCAGGTCATAAGTGCTAACAATCAGTGTATTCAGGATTTTTTTGGGTGACATTTTGAACCTCAGCTATGCTATTCCAGGAAGGGCCCTGTCAAGGCTCTGCCACTGTACATGGCTGGGAATGAGTGTGGAACCCAGCTGGAGACAGAGAGCAGTGCCCCAGTCAGATGAAATACTTTTTTTATCTATTGTAAGTTGAGTGGGCAGCAGAGACAACATTATGCTCCTTGGCTCACCCCTCAAACAAACTGGGGAGGCCAAGGCACCTCCAGAGATAACTGGGAGTTCAATCTTCCCTTACAGTTTTCTAACCTATCAAGATTTCCTCTGTTCAAGGTTGCATGTCTATTCACTCCGCACAGTACAGATACTCATTTTCTTTTCCACACAGAGCAATTCAAAAGTTCCACTGCAGGATTAGTGTAAATAATCCCTTCTGGCAAGCTCTCTAGACAAAAGATTGCCTATGAACTAATACTATGAGGACAATTCCTCTATCTGTAATCCCAGAAAACCACTTGCAATTCTAGGCAGTGAGAAGTGAGAGCAGAAAGAAAGCTCTAGTTGCAGAGATGAGCAACCAGTAGTGTTTGCATTACTAATTCTTTAGTGGTACTTGTACCCAAGTCTGTTCTGGATGTACTCCACTTCTGACAATATGCATAATTAGATGTAGCAAATTTTTTTTTTTTTTTTTATCTCTTAAAGACTCCTTGACTAATATTTGTGTTAGTTCAAGTTGTTATCTAAACTCATCTTCTGCAAGTCTGTGCACATTTTTGTGCATGCAGCGGGTCAAGTTCTAGTGGATTGAGTTCTTTTCTGTAAGCAAGGTCTGTTTGGTGACAGATTCTTAGAGAGCTGGGTATAACTCAATATAACAGGGCATTTTGCACACCGATCTTACTTGCAGTCTGGACATTGGGAACACCAATTAAAAACTGCTGTGATGCCACCAAATCTTCTTCCATCCTTTTGGCTCCTGTCCAGCTCCTTGCACCCAAAGATCAAATGGAGGGTGGTACAGAAGGCACTGATGCACATCTCTGCAGACTGGTGCAATAAAGAAGTTCCTGGTTGGTCTGGAAAGAGAATTCCATTCCACTGGCACTGCTGACCAGCTGAAGAGGGAGAAAGGCAGAATTTGGTCCAGGAATCTCAATTCTGCACAATTTCTTTGCCATCACACTGAGGAAGACTCCTGAAGGCTGATGAACCTCCACTCAGCTGAGAGCCATCTCCTCTTTTCAGTCAGAGCTGCATGACTTCAGGGGAATGCAGCAGAAAGGGAGGAAAAGCTAATGTAACTCTGGCAATACTGCAAGTTGATTTTTGTACTTCAGGTAGATGAACAGCAACATAAGTGAGTTTTTCGATATTATGTAGTTTATTTCAGTCTCTAATTAGGTTACGTTGTGTTCACAATCCCTTTCTTGACACTTGACACAGCAGCTGCCAAAGTTGGTTTCTGGACAGGATTTTCTTGAGAACAGCATGTACTGTGATTTGGATAAAGGGTGCTCAATCTGGATGTATGTCTGTACTTGCCCCTTCCATTGCAACGTCCTTGTGGTAATCTTTGTGAAACACAAACCAGCCGCTTTCTAGTTTTACACAAAAGACATTAATTGTGATCTCTAGCTTTGGTGTAACAACAAACTCTACTTGCAGGAATTGTCTACTTATGATGCTCTTTTCCACAAATTGCAGAAGTTTGCCTTGCCTCAGAATTCGGTACAGAGATTATTAAGTATTGGTAAGTAAAAGCATATAAAATCCTTGTAGTGAATCCCTCACGACCCCGTGTCTATTAAAAATAGCAGCTAACATATCTGATTTACACATGCCAGAGTGAAAATTACTGCCAGGTAATTTATCTGTGTCTGTCATTGACTATGGTTGGTTTTGGTTGCACTTTTAGTAAGCTCTTTGCACAAATTCTCCCTAAAAAGTGTGTAGGGAAGCTGCCTTATTGAATCAACCCTTCTGTAAGGTTATCAGCTTCTAAAGCCAAAAGAGTCCCCAACTACAAATATAGCAGCAGTAAGAGAAGTGGAAATCTTTGCATCCCGTTGATACGTTTGACTCAATCATATTTCTATCGATATATTAAACATATTTATATATGATTCTTAGTGCCCTTTTAACAGGTACTTACAAATCTACAAATTCTGTAGCTCTTTTAAAATGCATTAACTTTTTAGAATTTTTAAAAGCATGATGGAAGATGACAACTCTATTTCTTTTTATGATCTTTTTTTTTTAATTTTAGAAGACCTGCCCCTGTTTTTTACACTGATTTACATGGTAGCACTAGCCACGTGAGCACCACTGATTTGGTGATGAAGGTCACAGTCCAAATACTCATAGCCTGTCCTTGGCCCGGCACAACCTCCCAAGCCACTGAAGTAAAGGGTAGAGCTTGCCTGATGTAAAACAGGAATGAAGTCCTAATCCTTGTAAGCACCTTTTCCAGATAAGTCCTTGATGCATGGAGGAGTTTGTTGCTCTGACTGTGTCAGCATAATCAGAGCAGACTAGCTCTCCCAGTGCATTCAGATGCTGCAGCTATTCTAGTTTGCTCATATCAGTACAACTCCGTTTATAATGGAGCTTTTACACAGGTAGGTGTAACCTTTTTTTTTTTTTTTATAGCCACCTGGCAAAGCTTTGCACGTTCACTCTTGGCTGCAGAGGCTGCGAGCACGTGTTGACTCCCAGGCACAGCTGACCCTTTTTGGGTCTGTCAGATGCAGGGCGATGAGCATGAGTGGTGGTGGAGGGACCGAGGCTGAGACCTGCATTTGAACTGGCAGCTGGAGGGGTGGTCCAGCTGGGTGTGCTGTTCAGCAAACATTCACAGCTAAAGCAAAAAACCTGGATGCTTACAGACCACAGATACCTGGGATGTCTAATACAGCAGGCTTGAGCACTATGTTTGGCTCACACTGGTTTTGGCAGTTCAGAGGTTGATTTCACTGTTTTAGCTGCTTGACCTTCTGAAACAGGAACCAAGCAGTTTTGTGGTTCAGAAGCATAATTTTGTTTCCTAGCATGATAAACCTGCTGCTCTTTCCAAGGAAGGTTGCTTTCTTGGCTTGTACCCTCTCAACATCAGCCAGAATAATATAGGCAGCCTCATACCTCAGTTAACTCAGCTTTACATGACATTAAAGAGCATGCCAAACCAATGGAAATGGGAAAATGAGCAGTGGTGGGTGGTAGTCATTCATCTACTTCTTGATGTTTTGGCTTGTTTTCACTGCTATAGAACCCTCTAACAGGGTAGATAGGACCATGCAGACACATTATGGTAGAAAGAGTAACCTACTGTAGTAAGAGTTTTGTGTTTGTGGCTTGTGCTGTCGTGCAATGAAATTATCCATGCTTGGACAGGGAAGGGACTGACTGCTGCAATCTGGTGGCTGCTTTGAGTAGCTGGGGTTGCTGTGAGGCTCTGCTTCCCTAGATTAAACCACTGTTTCACCTTATGTATGCCTGGTCCTGTTGATCGTGGCATAGATATTTTACAAACATTGGACTTAGACACATCTTGGGGAATTATCTGAAATGAAGAGGAGAAAACACTAATTACTGTGTCTGTCCATATATTGTGGTCTGTTCCCCTGCAGCAGGCTGTGAATCATATTTCCATGGGGTGTGAAGATGACAGGAGGACAAGGAAAGTTCCTGAGCATTGCACAGAGCTGCTGAGTAACAGGAGAGGGTGCGAGGGGTGGCCACTGTGCCAGTGGTGGAGGGGCAAGCAGCCAGGGGTCTGGGACAGGTGCTGCTGCCAGGCATGGCTGGTCATGGCTCAGCTTCATACTGGGGCTGCTCTAGCATGGTACCATGCTGAGGCAGGCATATTCTACTGTGTAGAAAGGCTCATGAGCTCAAGCACAGCATCATCTTAGTTCAGCTCTCCCTTTTCTGCACTTGGAGTCTATAACTTCTAGATAATGACAACCACAGCCACAAAGATACCTAAATCCTTCCTGAACAGTGTATTTAGTTGAAAACTGCCACCATATCCACAGGCCTAGAGGAGCTCTAGATTTTACTAGCAATTTTCCAGAGATGCTCTAAGTTTGGTGGCAGCACAGCTCATGACAGCAATGCCATGCTGGCTGAGTGACTTGCTGCAGGGTGTTTCTCCCAGCCAAGACTGTACATGGCTCAGCATCAAATCTTGAGACAACTTCCCAGTTTTGTGGCCAACATTTTGGCTACTTATTCTGGACTGCCGTCCTAGTCCAGGAAGAGAACTGAGTATTTATGGAAAGAGGTTTGTCTTGTATCAGAATGGCTGGTTGCTTTCATTATTATATGGCAGATCCATGCCTACAGACCTAGTCTGTAAGGCAGGGATTTGGGTCTCCTCTCTGTCTGAGAGGATCCTCAAGCCAACTCCTTCCTGTTGGTCTCAAATTGTTGAGCTATAAGCCATTTTGTGGCGGCAGTAGTGAAAGGGCGAAACATAATTCTGTGGATGAGAAGACCATTGCTTTCACAAAACTTGTGCAAAACTGAAGTGCAGAAATGGGAGGAGTGGCAGGCATCTGTTTTGCCTGTACTTATCTCTGAAGAGAAATGTTCATAGCTGAAAGACGTGGCCTCAGGCAGAAGTTTCCTACCACCTGAGGAGAGTGGAGCTCTAACTACAGTGCTATTATGTGAAAGGTTGGAGCGTGGCTCTGTCCTCTGCCAGTGTTTTAATTGCAAGGCAAGTGCCTGAGTAGCTGAGTCAAACCCAAGCTGTAGGTGCTTTTGTGTGTTAGGAGGGGCACCTGGAAGAGAAAAACCTTGGTGAGCACTGCATAGCAAAGCACTTCATGGCACAGCTGAGCCTCCGAGGGCCAGGGCAGGCTGGGAGGAATGTGCAGAACTGAATTATGGATGCAGGGTCAGGGAGCGCTAGGCACATCCCCTGGCTTTGAAGTCAGTGCCTTGACGGGTAGCTCGTGATGGGCAGATGAACATGTCCCCAGAAGTGCTGGCAGCATCTGCAGGGCCTTTTGGCTTTGCAGCAGTGGGGCTGCCACAGGGGCCAGAGCACTGCTCTGCCTCCTTTGCAGCTGGAGAAGCTGTCTGCCCAGTACCAAATGAATGTTTTAATCTGCCAAGGATTGATAGGTGTGGGGCCCTGTTCCCCTTCCTTTACAGGGAGGAGTTTTGGCTGCATGAGAGGTTTCACAGCAATGCCTTCTTGCCTTGCAATAGACAGGCTTTTTAAAAAGGATTAGGCATTTTCCGTTTACCAGTGCTTCTGTGCCTCTTGTACTCCAAATGCTTGTGCTGTGGCTGTGGGGCACCTCTCTGATAGGACTGGGCACCCTGCCATATGGTGGAGCCTGCTTGGTTTACCTGCTTGGCTCTGGGACCAGCCTTCCCTGGCACACACGACTGCACTGTCAGAGTGGTATTTGCAGTGCCATATTTTACCAATATAATATTCACCCTTAAATTTTCCTTATCATGCTTTTCCTTAGCAGATTGCAGAGGATGGCCTTTGCCTCAAATATGCATCAGAGCTAGGGAGAGAGCTCCCTGCATGGAGGTGGCTGCGATCTACTGCCATCAGCCAGCAGCAGGGCTGTGCAGTTAGGACCCCAGTGTGGTTTCCAGGAGTCATCCTCTTGCTTCCCAGGAACCAGTCTGTGCCTTCAGCTTGTGTACTGACATGAAAATCCGACATGGAAACAAGGACAAGCAGCAACAACCAGATGACTGAAAGCACATTTGAGTGTTAGTGATATATTTTAATAAACACTATGCTGTTTTTTCTTCACAGCCCTCCCCTTTCCCCTGCTGCCCCAGGATGCTTTTAAAGCCTGCAGTGAGATGCCAAATTGCAGATTATGCATTTCAGGGACCTAATTGAAAACAGATGCCATGTTCCTGCAAGCTGCCTCTCTGTACTGGTTGTGGCAGACCTGGCATCGCAGGGACTACTGGCATGTGGGGTACACTGGGGGCACACCCCCTATGCAGGAAACTTCTGAGCGTATCACCCTGCCCTTCACCTCTCCACAGGGCCCTGGTACTAATTTTTTTTTTTTTTTTTTTTAAAGTCACTTTCCTCACACAGTTAGCAAGACCCCAAAGGGAAAATTGAGACCAGCCTTCAACTCCCCCTCCTCCCCCTGTCCTGCCATGAGTGTTCAGGGAAAACAGAACTGAAACAAACTGTAATGTTTAGGAACTGGCTAAAATTAGGATTCCTCACGAATAATGACATTCTCACCAGAGAGGGAATTAGTTAAATTTTTTTTTTCTGCCATGGGTACTGCTTTTTCTTCATGGTGGAGAGCATTTTGCTGTGCAGCTGGGAAAAAGGTGTACAAATCCCCTGCTTCCATCCACGGCAGAATCGGCTGCTGCTTCATTACAGGAATTGAAAAAGGAGTTGGAAACATGATAAACACATTCATTAGGCAAGTTTGCTCTATACTTCCTTGGACTTCTTCTGCAAACACTCTGCTGGTATGAGAGCCCAGCAAGGCCATGGGAACCTCCATCATGGTTCCTGCAGGATTTAGCTGGAGGAACCGGAGGTATTATGGTCCCTGCTGGGCTCACCAGCAACAGCTGCACCAGCACCAGCAGCTCTGGGGGACATGCAGACAGCTAGTCCCTCTGATGGCAAATAAAACCTCATCCAGGCATGTCTGCTTGTGACAAGCAGTGCTGTTTCAAGGTTTCATGAGCCTAAAGAAAGAGGGCAGTTGAAAGGAGAGAGGTGCCCTTTATGTATCTGTTAAATAAATTAAGTTTGAGGGAGATCTACTATTGTGTACTGAAAAAAAGAGAGTTGTTACAGAGCAAAGGAGCTGAAGTGTCTGCCAAAATGTCTAATACAATTCAAAGCCTTTAGATTTCACATAAAGAAACTACACAGCTCAACTAAGTAAGCTGGTTAAAGGCAAGCAGTCTTTTACACTTTAAACAAAAATGAGATAAAAGCTTCTCCCTGCCACGTGGCCAGGAATAATGTGCTGCCTCTGGACTCCTTGAACCTGACCTGAGATGCACTAACTTATCTGCTTTGACTGGGCGGCATCGAAGAGCCCTTCCTGAGTTCAGGAAGGCTGTAAATATGCCCATGGTGACAATTGCAGCTTTTGCTTGTACTACCATAGGAAATAACAACTTGCATAAAAAACACATGGCTCCGAGTTGGCACATTCTGAAGAGTATCAATGACAAATGCAAAAATGTGCTATAGGAAAAAAATGCTCTATTGTGTAAAGTGTCTAGGCTTTTTAAAGTGGTGATTATTATATTGACAGTGGAAGAAAGGATTATACAGTCTATATTTCTCCACTTTAGTATATTTTAACAACAGAAGAAATATTTTCAGCTCTGGAATCCAGACAATGAAGTGGGTCTGTGTGGTCCAATGCCTGATTCCCTGGGAAGGGGGGCCAGCTGAGGGCATAGGTAGGCCCATGGTATGGCTCCATAAAAAGTCCTTCGGATGCTCTTTTCCATCAAAATATTAAAAATGGAAAGCCCATTCCCTCTAAAATAAGCTCTTTCATTCATAGATGAGAAGTTGTGTGGAGAGGGCTGAGCCCATAATTTCCTCCTGTCAGTACTGTGTAAGGTAAATCAGAGGTGTTCAAAACAGAGGTGTTCACCACTACAGATGGTGTGGCTTGACTGAAGCAGTGGCTGGAAGGAGGATGGCTGCTCCTGAGGCAGCTACTGGCTTTAAAGCTGCCCTTTGCATTTATGTGAAACATTATCCTGGGTAGAACTGCTAATGGGATGCAAAATATGTATGTGCTTCCTTCATGACTCTCTTTATATGTACATACACTGTTTTTTTCTGTTTGTTTGTTTTCAGGATGTTTTTCAAGCAATAGCTCATTTTTCTATTGAAGTGTGATACTCTACCAAGGATAGGAAAATTTCCCACTGCACTTGACAAAAATTTCATATTAAGCATGCATTTGTTTAATATAGAAACAGAGTTTTATTTTAAAACATGCCTGGTTTTGTTTAGGTGAGCATAGCAAGCCTGGTGGTTAGGAAGTAATGCTCATTACTGCTATCATTATTGTTAGTAAAGTCAAAAGTTTTGAGTATGAATGGGTGAAAAATATGAAAAAAGTCACACTCTAGCATATCTTCATCTCATGACAGAGATTTTTTTTAAAGTCATGCTTGGAAATTGTGTATTTGCTTGTGTTTACTGCACTGGTGTATTTTAAAAAGCTGGTTTTTGAGTGTGAGTAAAATATGAGTGTACCTACTCTAGACACAGCTTGTTGGCATGAAGATGTTTTTGCAAGTGCCTGTAGATATTTCTCCATCTTTTCAACTACTCAAATCTATATTCCTGAGAGAAGAGGACCTGGTGTGGGAGGTGCAGAGGGCCAGCATTCTACAAACCCACCTGCTGATGTGGTGGAGGGCTTGATCCTGTGTGCATGAAGGGTGTGGACCCTGCAGGAAGCATAACTGTGACTGACAGACCCCCTTGTTCTGCTTGTCTTGTTTTTCTGCTGATTGAAGAACTTAGTGCCCATGGCATGCAGAGGTGCTCGCACAAAAGGTAAGACAGAGATTTCCCCACTGTGGTGGGGTCAGAGGAAGAAGAATGCCCTTGGATTAGAATCAGCAGGGATTTTGTAACTGTGAGTCTGGTCACTGTGAATTTATAAATTGAAGCACATTTTTTGAAAGCTTTTTATATGTTGTGAAGCCTTTCTCCAAAGCAATTATATGATTTATTAAAACATTTTAAAAAGGCTTCTTGATATGAAGGGAATCTCATACATAGCAGGGATAAAACAGGAGAGGTTCACTGTCAGGAGTCATTAATAAACTCCAAGGGGAAGAGACTGTCAAGAAAAGGAAATTCTCTGGCACAGCAGAATGGCAGGTAATTAATAATTGCTGCAATTACAGTTAGTAATAACTAGCGTACTTTTTGACTGTTCATCAGTGGCTTGCCAGGCTTTGTTACTCACATGTTCTTTTTGGTAAAAAACCCAAACCAACAAGCAAATCTCATTATGTTTTAGTGTGAGTTCAGCTCTTCTTGAAATGTTATATTTAATACTGAGTCAGAAACATTCTGTATTTTTATTTTAGGGAGATGAGTTGTTCTGAAGGCTTCAACACAGCTTCACAGGGCATCACCAGACTTCCAAAACCTGAGCTCCTCCTGCTAAGCTCACAGAGGTGAGGAAGTGGAACTTCTCCTTGGACCCACCAAGCCTGGAAATCCTGAACACATTTGCTTCCTTAAAAGGCATAGCCTGGTTCTTCCAGAGTCCAGCACAGTGGTTTGGTCCAGAAGATGGAGCCTGGAAGGGAGCAACTTGCACTTCCAGACCATTAGGATAGAGGAACTGAAGTGTGCTTTTGGAGGAGAGCCCTGTCTTGCAGCAAAAAGCAGGTGCCTGGTATGCCAGGGGACAATGAGATGTTGTGTAAGTAAGTGTCATAGAATTGGAAGGAACCCACAAGGATCATCAAAGTCCAACTCATGGCCCTGCGCAGGACAACCCCAAGAATCACACCGTGTGCCTGCAAGCATTGTCCAAACACTTTCTAAATGTGGCAGGCTTGGTGCTGTGACCACTTCCTTGGGGAGCCTGTTCCAGCACCCAACCATAATCTGGATGAAACACCTTTTCCTAATATCCAGCCTAACCCTGACACAACTTCATGCCATTCCATCGGGTGCTGTCACTAGTCACTACAGAGAAGAGACTGCCTCTCTGCTTTTACCTGTGAGGAAGCTGTGGAGTACTATGAGGCCTCCTTTCAGACTCCTCTTCTCCAGGCTGAACAAGCCAAGTGACCTCAACCGCTTCTCGTATATCTCTCCCTCTAGAACTTTCACTATCTTCATTGCTCTCCTTTGGATTCTTTCCAAGAACTTTTTATCTTTCTTATTTTGTGGCTCCCAATAATGCACACAGCACTGTAGGTGAGGCTGCACCAGCTCAGAGTAGAGCAGGACAATCCCCTCCCTCAACTGGTTGGTGATGTTTCGCCTGATGCTGCCAGGACATGGTTGGCCCTCCTGGCTGCCAGGGCTCTGCTGATTCATCTTCAATTTGCCATCAACCAGGACCCCCAGGTCTCTTTCCATGGCACTGCTTTCCAGCTTCTTGTTCTCTAGTCTGTACATACATCCAGGGTTGACCCCTCCCATGTCCCAGTACTGCTGTTAAGAATGGTTAGGCTTTCAGGAACATTTTCAACATCAGGCAGCAAATAAATCTATGGAGACTTTGGTTATATTGGGGAGTCAAAGCTGTTCAGAGGAAATATCACAAAAGAAAAGGAATTTCCATATTCTAAGGGGCATATTCTATATTTTCATATTCTAAGAGTAGGAGAACAACTGTGCGGCAAGACCTGAGATTCAAAAGAATTGTGGCATAAGTTTGTAGTGATTAAAAAAATCAGAGCTTTGTGTAATGTTAAATACAAGAAGCTAAAGTTGCTGTGAGCAAAATTAGTGCTGACTTACAATAGTGATTTCTGATAGCCATTAAAACTCTGTGTGGAGTATGTTTTATTTATTTTAATTAATGAAAAACAGACAAATACCTTTTGCATCCAGTGATCCAATGGTTAGCTTTTGTGAGACCACAGTGAAAAAGTGCCCTAAGACTTCCTAGCTAGGATGGAAGATGTCTCAAAGAATTGACAATGTGTCTTGACCATGGAAAGATCAGCTACGTTACGGCAGCCTCAGTGACACAGACTTTGAGTCTGCTATTAGGTGAGTATGTGCTCATACAGAGATATGTGCAACTCTAGCCAATTCAATGTTTTGGGATAGGTACCTTAGAATAATTTATTTAACTGACTGAGAATATCTGCATGCTTTTTATTCTACTGTGTATAACTACTGGAGCATTGACAAAGGTGTCATTTTCAATGACAGTCACGTTTGAGCCAAGGCTTTCTTAGTGTGTGATGCTGTTGTGATCTGATCAGGTAGCTGAGCCCTGGTGATGCAGGGTAAAATTATTTCCTTGACTAGCGTAGAATGGATGTTGATTCTCTTTGTAAAAAAGCTTTGATGATCAAGGATTTCAAAAGAAATGTAGCATGTTTAGTGGGAAATTTAAGGGTCAAAAAGTGCTTTAGATTATGAGACCAGAATAGCTAGGTTTAGTTCATAGCTCACAAAGCAGTGTTGCAAATATTATTCACTAACAGGTGTTGGAATGGAAGAAGAGGATGCAGAAATCACAGGGGAGGGGGTAAACTTCAGAAGAGAATGTGAAGCCTTAAGCAGAAATTGTCGCCTTTCTCAGCACTGGCTCTGAAGGTGCGCAGATGTGAGGGAAACCAGTGGTACTCCAGGCTGCTAAGTAGAAGTTTCAAGAGGGATGCTATTTTGTAAATGATTATACAGCTGTTGATAAACCCAGAGCTTTTGGATGTGACAAACTCCCTTGCCATGAACTTGGCCATGTGAAAGGTTGCACAGGGCCATCGAAAGCATCAGACCATTGCTGAAGGGCATTCTATAATTAGACCAATGTGGTATCATGAATATGACAAAGCAAATGAAGATCTCCAGACTTTCACCAAAACAGAACTGACTCAAAGAGAGTGTCAAATACTCCTCCTGACTCTCTCACTGAGTAACTGAAGGCAGAGGTACAGAGTGTCTCCTCATCCCAAAACTGCATGTAACCAGCACCACTGAATATGTTTCTGGCTTCCTCAAATTCATCATGGTGCTTCTGGAAGAGCTATTAGCTTGTGAATCTGTGGGAGAGTTTCCTTCAGAGAACAAGGATTTCTGCCAACTCCTCTGTGCTTTACATATTCAAAATCACAACCACTCTGCTGCATGTAGCAATAAGAAGAGGTGTAATACTGGCATGCAAAACTTCCATGTACCTTTTAGAAGGTGGCCTGTGTTTGCCAAAACCATAGCATTTGTGTGAAATTTTTCTCAGAGGGCCGGACATGCTGCTTTCCCAAATTATCCATTTGGCCCAAGCAAGTAGTATCAGGGTTTGATGATGGTTTGAAATAGGGAGATTAAATGCAGCGTGTTCTTGGTTGTTACCCAAAGCGGAGAGAGATGAGACAACTGAGAGCTTGTGTGGATGCAGAGCCCTTTCCAGGGCTGGAGAAAAAAAATGGAAGGGTGCAAGCTAACTGGCATGGGAAATGAAAAAAAAAAAAAGAAAAAAAAGAAGGATGCCTTTAACAAAATGAGACACAAAGGACAAAGGTCATCTTTGGATGGTTTCCCAGACAGTTAGCTTGTGACAACATTAATAGGCAATACAGAAGATTTTAAAACACCTGTCTCCTTCCCTCTGGATGATTATGCAACAAGTTGTGACTAGCTCGTGAACTGTGAGGTGGTACCTTCCAGCTAAGAGCTAAGAGCAAAGTGCTGCAGAGGTTGGACACAGAGGGAAGTCATGCCCTGTTGCTGTTTAGCAGAGATCCTGTGAGCCATGGGCTGAGATACTACAAGTTTATCTCGTTCCATCCTTAATAGGAATTTTACCAGTGCAGTAGAAGTTTGTCATATTTGCCATTAATTTTTTGACATTAAGTAGGAGTTTTAATTCTTTTTCTGTTAAAAAACGCCACAGTAATTCACAATAATGGAGACCCCAGCACCTTTTAAGTTTGCATGCTGGCCTCTGTGTCTTCACGATGGTTATATCCAGAAGGTTTATACTGTTTTAATAAATGGTTTAAAATCCTGCTTAAAATTCTTTCCTCTGTTTAATCTGTAATTTTTCAAAATAGTTTAAAGGGCCTTAGGGATTTCACTGACCATCTTGTCTTTTTAGGCTTAAGGCCCAGGCATTTTTTGATAGACTGCCTGTCTCACTGCAGATGTACTTTGAAACACAGTTTTATTTGGAAAGGTGCTGCATACCTACACCCCGGAGTCTTCCAATGTACATCTGCAGCTGACCCCTCCCTCTGCTTTTTATAAAACTTAGTTTTGCTGGTTTGGGGAAAATATAAACAGTCCACAGTTAGAAAGTTATGTTTTTGCCTGCCTCTGAATTTTTATTTCTGGTTGTTGCAGAGGGCTTAAGACCTTTCAAGCCCAGAACACCATGGAGGTTGCAATAAATCTTTAAGGTAAGTTTCAGTGTAGTCATGTCTGGTAGCTGCACTGCCACCTATTAATGGTGAATGAATGAAGTCTTGCTCACACCACAAAAACTGACATAAAGTACATTTTTATGTCTTCAACATGGATGATGGACCATGGGGGTCTCAGTGCCCTGAGCTGGAGAACCTTGACTGTAAGGATGATCAACTTCCAGGTGATCCTGAAACTGTGTGGGATCTGCTGCTCCACCTGGATCCCTACAGATCTATGGAACCTGATGGGATTAATCCAAGAATCCTCACAGAGCTTGGCTGACGTCATTGCAAAACCTCTCTCAATGATTTTTGAGCAGTCTTGGGAATCCAGAGAGGTCTCAGCTGACTGGAAGCTGGTGAGTGTTCCAATTTTTAAGAAGGCCAAGAAGGAGTGTCCCAAAAACTACAGGTCTGTCAGTCTCACTTCAGTGGCTAGTAAAGTTATGGAGAATATTATTCTGGGAAGTATTGAAAAACATCTGGAAAACAATACAGTCACAGCCAGCATGGCTTCATGAGATTAAAGTCCTGCTTAACCAACCTGATTTCCTTTTATGACAAGGTAATCCATCCAGTTGATCAAGGGAAGCCAGTTGATGTAATCTTTTTGGATTTCAGTAAAGCTTTCAATACTGTCTGAGTGAGCAGTTGGCTCTCAGGTTAAGCACAGAGGGTAATAGTGAATGAGGTAACATCAGACTGGTGACCTGTCAGTAGTGGGGTTCTACAGGGCTCCATCTTTGAGTTGGACTCAATGATCCTTTTGAATCCCTTCCAATTCAGCGTATTCTGTGGTAAAAAATAACATTTCACAGCAGCCTGAGAACAGGAGATACCTGTGCTGTTAGAAAGTTAGAGGTACAGTCCCTTAAAACTGCATTTATTTAACATGCCCTCTTAAACAGTCATGTCACAAACAGGAAGAAAAAATGGATGCTGAAAATGTATGTATGGATTTGAAACATTTCCAATCAAATTTTACATTTAATGTGAAGACATTTAAACCAAAAAAAGAGAGTTACGAGCTACAGCGTTGGGCTTGGATGTGGCTGGGATCATTTCCCAGACAGGCTCCTCTACTTCTGGATGTTTTTTCTGCAGAGTCCTTTCATTCAAACCATACACTGAGCAGACCCAGCATGGGTTGCCAGCCTGTCCTCTTCTCATTTGTTATTAGCTTATTAGCTAATGAACCACTATCCTCTCCTTTCTCTGTTCAGATCCCTGCTGCTGCTGTTACTCTCCTAAAGCCAGATAAGCTTTCTTTGGTCCAGGGTGTCCCTGCACAGCTGTTGTTGGTCACACAGCTCAGTGCTGGAGCAGGGGCTTGTGTCCTGCTGGAGATTGTCTGGAGACGATCAGCACTGGGAGGCCCAGCTTTCTCCCTGCACTCCTGAACTTATTTTACAAAGGAAAAAGGCTTGTGGCAGAGACTGCAAAGGCAGGATTTTGGACATTCATGGCCTGTACTATGTTACATCACATTACATTGCTTAGCACAAGGTTAGGAGGTGTGTAATCTGCTCAGATATTTATAGATATCAGACCAAGCATACTCTGTTTTGCCATAGTAAATCAGGCTCCAGTCTTGTAGTCTCCAAGCTTCGATGAGCTCAGCCTCAAGTTAGTATATATTTGTGGACCTCCTGAATAGATATCGCTCAGACTGATCCTGTCTCCAGATGAACATGGTACCTTGGGCATCAGAAGGGCTGTAAACGTGGAGTTATTGATCTGTAAGAAAAAAATTGCAAAAAGATTTGAGAAGGCTGAAGAAAAACATGGCTGGTGACTGAATTCATGGTGCAGCCAATAGTACAATGGTACATAGCTTTGATGTCCACATCTGAGTTCCCCTTGTAATAATAATAATAATAATAATAATAATAAAAAACAACCACAACATGTTTATTTTGTGAATTTAAATATTTTGGCATGTTTGAGAAGGTATTAAACATCTAAAACTGAGCTCTTCCAAGTTGCTCTCTGGTTCTTTGTTTTAGGATCTATGACAAGCAACACTAGCTGTTGTGCTTCAGTCCACTGGTGCTTCCAGATGGTGCAACACAGTTAGAAAGGTGTCCCACTGCAATGAGTTTGTAATGAACAGGTTGGATTACTTATCTGTAACCACTGCCACAGTCTATTCTTCACAACATACTTCCACAAAAATGAATTTAAAAAGTATTTGAGACTTTTGAACTATCCTGAACATATACTGTATGTCTGATGTTCCTGTCTGGAAGCTGGACTATAAATCAGCTGGGACAGGAATTTTCACAGCTCTTTTCACTAACATGAATACTGGGACAAGCAATGAACGAATAATCCTCATAATTTCGAGCTGATGTTTTTGATTACAAAAAACAGAATATTCCTGAATATCTCTCAAAATCTGCTGCTTGTTTCTTCTGAATATGCATGTAAAAACGATAGTAATTGTGCTGCAGCATTGTAAAACTGTTCAATTTGGAAGCCTTTGAAGTCTTGTACATCTCTATCTTCTGCAACAAAAAAGTGAAATCAGAACACAAAATTAACATCAAAATAGCCCATTCCAACTAGTACACTTTTAAACAAGAGACGGAATATGATAGCAAATGATAGAGCCATTTGAAATTGCCTGTATTTGCTCTTCTATTATGTGCTTGCAATAATTGAAATTAGGTAGAGAGTGAATACCAGCAGGTGTCCTAATTCCAATTCATTTTTTTTTTAAGAAGCTAGAAATAAATACTAACTGCCAGGAAGATATTTTATATATTTGATAAAACTGTTACCTTTTAGAAGTTGTGAAACTTATTTTTGGCTGCTAATTATCTCCATTTCATGTATGTGACTAACTGCTGAGAATTAAGAAGTGAAAGTGTTTTATTACATTAAAATGGTCTTTATATGTTAATGTGAACTCCAGAAGGTTTATGCAGTTTGAATGTATTGCTTGCTGGGCAACTCCTGTTACTGAAACGGGCTGCAATAACATGAGCTTAATAGTTAGTTTTGGTACAGGGAGACTTGCAGGAGCCAGGAACTACCAGAGAGCACAAGTCAAAGGGGCAACTTTTAAGATTTTTTTTTTCCTAAATATAGCTCTTTCTGGCAATCCCTGAAGTTAAACAAGCATTGGATGTTGTCGTTAGAGTCTCTGGAACGAAACTGGAGGTATGTGAGAGGCTCCACCTTGAGCTCCCATGCGGGTCAGGGCCAGAGATCAGAGGTGAGGGGTGGGTGAGGAGGGGGATGCACCCACATAGAATTGAGTAATGCAGATTTTGGACAACTTAGTGAGAACCTATCTTGATATAATGCTGAGGAATGGGGCTGGAGAGGTGAAAGAAAGTGTGAGTTATATCAATATGGGATTTATCTAGATTCCTTCCAGGCTAA
This sequence comes from Empidonax traillii, assembly GCF_003031625.1. NCBI lineage: Eukaryota > Metazoa > Chordata > Aves > Passeriformes > Tyrannidae > Empidonax > Empidonax traillii. The sequence continues at coordinate 300,454 of NW_020955567.1, read as the reverse complement.
TGATTTTGGCTGTGCATGACAAGGATGTGCAGCCCCTCCTACCTCATGCTGTGATTTAAAGCTGTATTCTTGCCTCTTGGTGGCTGTGAAGATTTTGACATGGATACGTTTTCCAGAAAATTATTTCTTAAATTTTCACTCTTTGTCTCTATTTGAAAAAAAAAAGAAATCACTCTTGCTTGTCTTGAAACACGTTTGGATATTAAAACAGGCTGGATTTTTATTTTCTCTCATCAAATAGCTTGTGCAGACAAATGCAACTTTGGCTTAGCAGTGGCTGCTTGTGGACTGGGGACAAACCTGGCAACAGTATGGATGAAAAGAACAGGGAAGAATGTCTCATAATTCTATGAATGGTTTGCTTTGATGTTTGAGAAGTAAACCAAATTTGCTACATAGAACAATTTAAAAAAAAGCCAAAGCCTTAGGAGGTATCTGGTGGAGTCAGTCTTTTTTCTTTCCTCTCACACCAAACATCCTGTAGTAATCTGGATGGGATGCTTCCTGAGATGGTGGTTTGCAACCCTCCTCTGAATTGGGCCTGTTTCTCCTCTGTAGGTTTCTCCTACCTGCTGGGAAATAGGGAATTCGATGGAAGGTCTCCTGCAGCTTCTGTGGTAACAGTGTATTGTCTAGTGGCATGGAAAATACAGTAACTGAATAAAGGTTAATATTTATCAACAATTAAAAATAAATTAATTTCTTCTTCCATTCTCCTGTTCTCATTGTACCACAACTCTCACCTGTCAAGAGAGATGCATTGGGTAACTTCTGGGGACAACAGTCCTGTTTACATGCTTCTACTGCCCTTTCCTGCTCTACTGCAGCTGCTTCTCTACTTCAACTGCTAAAACTAGCTGAAGATGTTTGCCAGTAGCAATATTTGTAGTAAAGACTGTTTTTCTGTGCTTAATGGTGAAGACCAGAAAGTGACTCTGTCCTAATGTATTTTTTTAAAGAACAAAAAGAAAGAGAAGTGTCATAAAGGACCTAGTATTTCCAAAATCAGCTCTGAGACACTCTGTACCCACCATGGCGCTGTGAACACTCCCACAAACTCAGCATGGGTTTCCATGTTGGGGCATGAAACATGCCAGGCTGACAATTTCTCTCCTACGGGGAGCACTGCCAGAGTAACTGCACCAAAGAGCAGTGACTGTCCCCTCTTACACATAAACATACATGTCCCTTTACACTGGCACAGGGCCTGTGTCATGCTCTTGATGGAGAAAGTATTTATTTTCCTCTCCCAGAGGTGATGGTGGTGCCTTGGTGTCATTTTCATGGTGACTCAGCAGGCTCCTGCTTGGATGCCTTGCCAAGGCTTTGCTTGGAGCTGGCTTTAGGCTGCCCTTGAGGGCACCCATCCCTTGCAGAATTAGGTTGTCTGCATGGGAAAGGTGTAGAAGGTTGGCAACTTCATGAAGAGGATCTTGGAAAGGTACAGATGCCCTTTGCATGTGTGCCTGTGAGAACTGCAGTGGGGGAAAGCAAGGGTGTCTCCTGTGGTAGAGTTGGCTTACTGAGAGCTACTGATTCACCTGCCTGACTTACCTTCATTTGGCATCAGTGACTTCTCTATCCTAAGAGAGGCCAAGTAACAAAGGACCCTGGTCCATTTTGCTCTACTTCAAGTAGTCTTCCGCCTGTTCTGCCCATACCAGGAACCAGCCCAGAACCAGCACTCTGATGCTGTGCTGGCATTTGGTGCAGCTCCTTCCAGATAAGCACTCCCAAGAAGTTCCCTGGATCCAGCTCCTCACTCATGAAGAGTGATACCCGTCACAGTACAACAGCTGTGGTGAGGTAGGTAGTCCCTCCCAGGAGCAGGCATGGACAGTTACAGGTTGCTACATGCCACTAAAGAGCTTCTGTCCCAAGTACTTGAACTTTGGAGATATTGACATAAAACAGCAGAAACATATTTCCGTGCTACTCTCCTTTACTCAGCACTCCCCTCATGCCCGTGAGTAGGTGTGACTTTGTACAAGTCGATGAGATTTTGTTCTCTTGGAGACCAAGTCAGAATTCATGCCTCTGTCAGCCTTAGGAACCTAAAAGAACTTTTGCAGCCCCCTCTCCCCTGCTCCTTCTGCAGCAGGCTTGATCTTTACCCTTTGATCTCCGGATCTACAGCCTTAGAAAAACAACAGTTTCACTGGGGTTGGGGCAGAGCCCTCACATCTTCCAGGCTGTAAATCTGACTATTGTGTTTGAGCATTGCCTGTGATGCTTCTTATCGAGATCATTGTTCCACCCTTTCCTGTTTGGTTTCTTTCACAATTCCTTTTGAATGGGCTCCCTAGTGAAGAGCCCATCATAAACAAACACATGAGCTTTGCACAATGCAAAATAACATTGATTTCCCAGTTTTCCTCCCCAGTGGCATAAAAAATGCACCCCAAATATGAAATGAAAGAATCCCAAAGGGATGGAAAGCATCCAAGAAATTGTACTCTCAAGTGGCAAACCACCACTGGTGCAGCTGAGAACCCCCCCATCCAGTTTCCAGCTTTCCCAGAGTTTTCATGAGTGGGAGAAAGCAGTGGTGTGTGCCCACAGAGTGCCCCGCTCCCCACCACCCCACCCTCCAGCAGCACCCCCCTCTAACCCTCAGTAAGGTCTCATGTTGATTCAGTGTCCTCTAGTGGTAAACCTGCAACACAGGCACGAGAGCAGTGGGACATGGGGACCCTCTAACTGGCTTCAGAAGAATCAGGAGAACGTGGCCTTGAAGTAAATATTTTGGGGGAAGGAGGTCTATTGCACATGTCATCAAAGTCACGGGTACAATGTGTGGCAATGTGTTAGCCAAGTAAGTCACAGTGCCACTGTCATCTGCTCTGGTCTTCGGAGCTAGACATGCCAGAGACGCTTCTGGAGAGCTCTGTCATTGAAATATTTCAAGATATTCTTGCAGGTGAGAAAATTGTCCAAAATTTTTCAGGGTTCTTCACTGTAAATGACTGAGAGACTTTCTTAAGAGTAGAATTTACAGCTCCATTCGGGTGAAACGTAAAGTCACTGAGCTGCAAAAGTGAGGCAGAGCCCTCATCATCCCTATTTTTGGCTGGGAGCCAGATCTGTGATGCAGCAGCAGCAGCACTGCTCAGTGGGGCTAACAAACTGGTCCCAAAATATCTCCTCAGTATTACTGGGAATAGCACATTCACTCTTCATGTTTTCAGCATGTTAGCTTAAATTCTTCTTGTCATATTCACTAGATTTTAATTACTTAAAGTGCCATAACAAAACTGTATTTAAAGTGCTCTCAAAGATCTCCTAAGTTCTGTTGCAATTACACAGAATCACAGAATATGCTGAGTTGAAAGGGACCCATAAGAATCAATGAGTCCAAGTCTTAGCCCTCTCCGTTGGAACATCCAGGGTTGTACCATCCCAGGTGCAGAATCCAGCACTTTCCCTTGTTGAACTTCATATGCTTGATATTTTTTGCTCTTTGTTTTCCCTCAGCCTTTATTCTCATCCTACCAAATGCTTTTGAACTCTGTTGTTGGATGCTATTTCCTGACCTATGATTTAGGGATTTCAAATCCCTTCAGACTCTGAGTATGTTTTCCGTCTGGAGATGGACTCTGGCTAAGCTCATTTCTAGTGGTGACATGAAGGCATGACTTGTTATTTTGGCATGCAGCACAAGTCGATAGAGAAATCAGAAGATCAAATGGATCTCTGCATTAGGCAAGCTTCCTGGAAAAGATGATGCACTTTTAGTTGTTATCACCACAAACTCCCAATTAAAAATATGTCATGACACTACCATTGAGGAATAATGATTCAGCTTCTCAGATAATGGAGTGTTTATCCACGCTGGAACACAACATTTTTAGTGGCTGTAAAATGCCCCAGAATGTCTTTCTGTGCTGCAAAACCACATATCAAACGTTTGGCTGTAATCAGTTTCCCTCAAATGTGAAATCAAGCACTGTCTAGTGTTTTCCTTAAACAGATGTAGAAAACCTTTTTTCTTTTTTTCTTCCCCTCCCCCCCTCTTTTGCTGTCCTTGAACAGCAAGGGAGGCTCTAAAATGTCTGAGGTTTTCCAGATGACACTGGTTGGCTGACTTTACACATTGTATTGGGAAAAGCTGAGACTGCAAAGTTACTTTATTACATTTTGCATCAGACAAACTGGTTTTGAACATCTTCAACATCTTTTTTTCTTTAATAATCCACACTGTTTGGATAAAATGCAGAGCCAGTTCTTGGAAGTTGTACAGGAGCTCAGTCATTCCCCCAGCCTTACTAAGTGTTGAGAAGCTACCAAATTCACCCAGGACATCCTCCCTCTCTGGTCTCAGTGAAGTTTCCTTTCAAAGTGGAACTACTTCAGAAAACAGGCTTAAGGACTTCAAAGTTAAAGGCTGATCTCATCTAGATTGGCTGATTCCCATCTAGAAGGGAAGCAGCAGTTGCTGTCCACTGGTAGAAACCCAAATCTGGCTATATACCCAGGTCGAGGATGGCAGACGTCTAAGATGGTAAAACACCTCTGGCCTTATCACCTGCTTGGACCAAGCCACAGCTGTGGAAATCCAGGTTTGCTGCTTGCTGCCACTCAGGGGTGTGTTGGAGTAGATACTGAGCTCATGTCTGGCCATTGGCAGCAGTCACCCCACCACCTTTTCATCAAAGGGAGCTGTAGAAGTGGACAGCCTGGCCCTTCTGCCCCATACCATCCCTTTGTTTTCCTCCCATGTAAGGGACATCCACTTCCAACCCCTCAAACACAGCATGGCAAAACCCAGCTTTGCCCCATGGAGCTAAAAGGTTAGAGCTGGTTCAGATAGCATCCATTACATCACTTATGCTCAAGGAATAGATGGAAAAGGCAGGGCTCACTCTGGAAGAAGATTAGTTTAGGGCTCCACTGCAGGTATTTTTCCTCAGATGCTCCTAGTTTCTGTCGGACATGGAAGCTCAGGGGAGCTGAGAGCAGCTGCCTCTGTGCTAATTGAACTGTGCTGCTCCTCTGCGTCTGCAGAAATAATGTTCCCTCTAGCTCTTGGCAGCCTTTGCTTTTTCCCATCGTGTTCCTTAAATGTATCTATAGCATCCTGCCCTTTCACCTAACTACTGGCTGGGCAAAAGGCAAGACATTTTGCTTCTGGCTGGAGATATGGCCAAACAGCCCAACAGTCCAGAGGAAGAAGGCTTGATTTGAAACCTTTCCTCTGGTGAAGATTTGAATTTCTTCTCTCTATAGATGATGACTTTTATTCAACTCTAAAAAACTTTAATATATTGAGGACTGCAGGGTCCTGTCACATTGCACCAAAACAGGCCAAAAATTGGTCCAGAAAACGGAAGGAAGAGCTGACAGAGAAACAGAAATTGCATAATCTTAAATTTCCATGGGAACCCCGGCTAACAGGAAGACCTTTGTCCTATGAATCCACTCTGGGTATTGAAAATAGATAACAGATAATACAGTTTGTGGAACTGCAGGCTATGACTTCCAGCATGTTTTTATGCCTTCAAGCTTCTCCACCATCTGCTGCTTGTTACCACCTGACCCAGTCCTTGTTCCCGTACCAGCAATGCTGTCTCCATGGCCTCACAGGGGACCAGCCTGCAGAGCAGCAGTTCTCTGATCAGCTCTCACTCTCACTCACTTTGTGCATGGCAGAGTAGGTGGAAGATCAACAGGGATGTGAAGAAATGTGTGATGTGCCTGGAGGTCTAGATCCTACTTTTATGTGCCCAGATTCTTTTGCTGTTGGACAGGAACTCAAAAGCTGTCAAGGAGCTTTCCAATGGATCCTATGTGAGACATCCTCACTGAGTTGAGGCACCCTCCCATTAATAGTACTGATGGGACCATGGTTTTCATTTGGTCTTTTGCTTCAGACTACCTAAGAGGTTTAAATTTATGTTCTAAATAATTATTATGTAAGACAGCTTAAATAATCCTATATTGTTTTATCCTTCCAACCACCTCTTTTTTTAAATTTTATTTTAATTTTTATTTAAATTTTAATTTTTATTTTACCCTAGAGGAGATGAACAACAAATAATTTGATACACAGGAAGAAATGGAAAGTTTCTACACTGTTCTACCAGTGTGGTGTCACCTTTCTTCTTAGAGACACAAGGTGATGTAGTGATAGTGCATATGCTGCTTTCTGAATAGGGGTTTTGACAAAAGTTCCCACAATTAGCTATTCCGTAAGCAAGTGGATAAAGGTCAGGCCTGATTGCATAACTGCTTAGAAAACAGAAGGATCTGACTTGATAACACATGTATCTGTCTTGACTGACAGTTTAAAAATATTTGTCTTCATAAGCTGGTGAAAGAGGAAGTAAAGAAGATCAGGCACAAATCTTGCAGATAATGATTTATCTAGTGTAATAAAAATACTGTGTGACTTGCTAATCAGAAGGACCAAACTAAGCTACCCAACACAACGATACAACTTCATATTAAATACTGTATATGCGTATGGGAAGAGTAATTTGAGTTAAAAATGATTTGTAATCACTCAGGAAATCAGATGTCATTGTGGATATCTCAGTGAAAACATCTGGTACAGAGGATCAAAAGCAAATGCTATTTTGGGTTGGAGTAAGTGCTATTGAAAGTAATACGATAACATAATGTTTCAATCAATAGTGTTTGGTAGGTTGTGTTCAGTTTCAAATGTAGAGGTACAGCCAAAAAGTACATTGGAAAGGACTAGATCTTTAGAGGTGATTGTGCTGAAGAGATAGTTGGATACTGGGCCAGCAAGATGGCTGGACTTGCCTCCTGATAGAGTTGTTGGACTGTGGGACACTTACGTCAAGGCACAATTTACTTATTTACCATAGGGAAGCCATAATTGGAATTGCTTAATTATGGCAGAGGTAGATACTCCAGCACTCGAAATCTTTACATCAGTCTTGATTTTTTTCCTTTCACAAGAGTTCAGGGAACCTTCTGGTTTGTGCTGGCATCAGGTGAGCAGTCCTTAGCCTTAGAATGTATCAGTTAGGAGGAATAAGAAGGAAGAGAACACCAGGAGAAAATGAGAGAAAGTTTATAGATTATATAAGACTTCTAGAAAAACATTTGAAGTGGGAAGAAACATGTCAATTAATTTCTTACTTAGGTAGACCCAGCAAGAATAGCTAGTTCATCCACACTTATGTAGCCAGATTATCCAGGTTTAAAATCCCCAAATCTAAAACCTTTTGACCCTGTTTGAAAACTTTCCTTTGTCCTAGGAAGAAATACTTCCCATGTGTGAAAACAATACCTGTTTTTTTTCTTTGACCAGTTTGTAAAGAATAAGGCCCAGCTGAAGTATTCCATGTGTTGGTTTTTTTTCTATACTTCTGGTTCTGACACAATTTTACCCACGAGGGGCTCAGCATATGGACTAGAACAGCAAACATTTTGATAAATTAGTTCATCTTAGCAAGGACTGATGAACTTTATCATGAGGTGGTGGAGAAATGCAAGACCTAACCAACCTAAGATGGATGGGCATTACCGTGGAGAGCAGGAGAACTCCAAGTTAAATCCATTGGGAAATGTCATTACTAAACTTCAGATGATTGATTTATAGAATCATAGGATCGTTAAGGCTGGAAAAGAACTCTAAGATCAAGTAAAAAGTTCTGTGTCTAGTGAGGCAAAATCAGATGTGGAATTACAAACAGTTTGCAAGTATTTATGCAGAAACAAAGCAAAAAAATAGGGATCTGGGGCTATAACGGAGTGCAAACCAAACAATAGTCAGCCATAGGCAGAGACAGAGCAGAAATCATGGGAAGGCACTGCTCTTCCACTCTGCTTGCTGAATATCACTAATAAGCATTGAGATAGAATTCCTATCCATTCTCCTATTTTGTGGACTTACTGTATAAAGCTTATTCTGCTATTTTAAAGGCTTCACATGTAATTCTGCAGCATATGAGCAAGATCTGGAATAGAAAATGCAGAAAATTAGATGGACACCAGTGGTGGGAAAAAGAGAAACTCCTGAAGATTTAGAAAACAGCCCCTGTGAAAAGGCTGAGGAGAGCATGCAACTCTGTGTTGAATGTTCTATTTAAGGAAGCTGAGAAACAAAAAAAAACAAACATGAAGAGTGGCTATTTTAGTGAGCTACACTGAATATTAAGGTGGGTAGCACATGCCTCAGAATTTCTTATTCCAAAACCTGCTTCATGTTTGATCTCATGTGCCTGCCTAGACCGTATGTTTCAGAATGTCATGTCACCCTGAAATAAAATCTTGGAAGAAGGACATCTCTGCTGCTCTTGGGAATATGACCTTGTATTTGCTCCCAGAGAACCACTGTGGGGTTCTGGGTTTCAAACTTTGGGTGGTGATGATCAGGGCACGCGCTGTGGTCCCTGGCAGCATGTGGCATGTGGCATCTAGTGCCCATGACATGGAAATAAAAAAGGGGATTTCAGACTGTTGTGCTATATTTTTGCATGAGTAAATGGAGGCTGTTTGGCAAGGGGTTCCTCCCAAGGTAGGCAAACATAGCCAAGTGGAATAACTAATGGGATATTGTCTTCAAAAGCTCTTCTTAGGTTTCTCTGTGCAGTAAAGTCTGACAATTCACAGTCCGACATTCAAAATGTCAAGTGATGGTTTTGGGAATTACATGCTGTTGAAGACTGTTTAATGATAGCCTGCTCTGGAATGGCCAACCTTTCACAGTCTGGGAGCCAGAAACCAAAACTTGTCCTCACTGGAGGACAATTATCTTTATTATTTCATGGATTTTATGAGCAAACCTTATGCTATTCATTTAATCTTTGCTTTCTTTAACTTTTTTTTAATCATACCAAAAGTATGTGTGACTTTACTATTATATACAGTAATTTGTATATATCTGAAAACCCCTGCTATTACAGCAAACTCATCAGCTATAGTTACCCTCAGGCAGAACTACAAGATGAAGCCATCCAGGATTAGTCTCTCCATGACTGTTTCATGCTACCATGCAGGACCTGTAAGGCTGAAGCTTGACATCCACGACACAAAGTGCTAACCCCCAGATGCTGCAGCATCTCCTGCAAATCCTGGGAATCTACATCTTTGTTTTCAAGTACACAAACAAGACAAAGCTTATTTTAGTAGTTCACAGCTGCTGTAAGCCATGGTTTCCATTGCTCTCCAGTCTGAAAGAATAATCCCCATCTACCTAGCCAAATATAAATGCAGTGGAGAACAGTGTGTGCTCAGATGGCTTTCTGTGAGGCTGAAGGGTTTTATTGCCTCAGATTGTGCCTTTTGAGGGATAAAACATGGTCATAAGTCATAGGTGACACTATGAAGAGAATGCACAAATTTTTTCCTGTCACACTGGGATGTATCAGTCCAAGCATCTGAGGAACATGACTGAACAAATTCCAGATGGGAGCAACAGTCACCAAGAAAACCCAACAAAACAGCCAAAAAAAAAAAAAAAAAAAGGGCACAACAGAATCATTAAGGGTGGAAAAAACCTCTAAGTTAATTAAGTCCAACAAGTTGCAGTGATTGAATGTACAGCTTTATTATAGTAAGCAAAGCCAGTGTGGGACCAATGCTACAAATACTGAGGGGTATTTTCAGGCTTTTTAAAAGCAGTTGCTGCCACACTCAGGTGTATCTCATAAACCTGATTGAGATTTCTTCCAATTTTGCAAATGCCTATTTATAATGTGGAATGATGGACCTCTGTGTTCAGCAACAAGGCATATAGTTCTGAAGAATCAGATGTGAAAGTCTGCAGAGGCTGAGGGTTTCACTTATTTTTCTCAAATTTTGTTCCAATTTCAGAAGGAAAGATGTTGAGGCAGTAGTGACCACACTACCTGTAGGAGCAATCCCTCACCTGGGAACCTCTCTTTCTCTGCCACAGTTTTCTGTGCTAAAGGACAAGAAGGTTACCTTTCAGCTGTGATGAGTGATCTTGGTCTTTGTGCTACTGGCTGAACTTGCAGATAAAGTCATCAGCGTGGTACTTAGCCTAGCGGAGCCCAAGCTAGCCAGGACCTTTTAGCACAGCAGCAGTACAAATGTTAATAATAAAATGAGAGATTTGCCCTAAAAGGAAATCTCTCCAGCTCTATTCTTTCCAGCTATGTTGTTTCTAGGAGGTTGCTGTGCTGTTTTCCTACAAAAAAAGAGGCCCTTTTTCCTGCTCAGTTCAAGATGCCAAGTCTTGAGGTCTTGCTCTGAATAATTAAGAACAGAAAGTCCTTTACTACAATGTGATTTAAGGCCTTGTGATCTGCTATGGTCTTCTGATTTCTGACTCTGACTTTAAGTGACCAGGTTTGAATTCAGTATGAGGCTGAATAAGTAGTTACTCATACATGCAACCTGATTTCATTGAATGGAGCTAGCTGAGCATGACTGCTTAGCTGCTGGCGTAAAGAGCTCATGACCTGCCTGAAGTGACGATATGGTCATTTTTAGCAACAGTACATTTTCCTTCCTTTTCAGACTTTGAGCGAATGTGTTCCTGGACACAGGAAAGAAACAGTATCTGAAATTCCTTGTGAAACAGAGGAACTGAGTCAGTGAACAAAAACTGGGGGGGAAGAGTCCTCAGCAGAGCATATCAAAGCTGTGAATAGTGTTATTACATTTTAGTGTTCTTTTAGCTAGCTTGCTAATCCCATCGTTCAACTTGATCTTAGGAGGCAAGAGAGGGCAGTCTGACCTCTTGTAGCTCCTGAGGGATGCCATTGTGATTTTTCCAAAGCAACAGGGATTTATTCCAGAGCCTTGGCAAAGCGCAAGCCCTGGATTAGAGGTGGCATCCTTGAACAACTACTACTGAATTGGTAAAAGCTTTGCTTTATAAGAGCTGCATGCATACCAAAGATGGTCTCAGGATATCAACATGGAGAACTAACCTATAATTCTTTCTGTTTTCAGTAGAAAAAAAAATGTTTTGTGTCTGTTTTCCTGCCTGTAGTTTTCTATTGCGTAGTTCTGTTTCTCGGTCCAGAAATGGTAACATTTTTTAGCCTCTGAATACCTCATTTGTTACCTCATTGGTTAAAGAGGTGTGAGATAATGATACTTTGTCAGTTAAAGAGCAATTCAAGATGCTTCGGATTTCATATGAAGACAAATTTGTAGACATTAAGCCTGTTGAACAAACTTACTTTTGTGGGCCTAACTTGATTACAGAAGTAAATTATGAATACTCAGAAGGTATGGAAGGTAATGCAAGCATTGTGCAGAACCCTGCAATAGACTGGGAGGCAACCTTAAAGAGGCAAAACTGAGAACATAGGTATCTGGGAACTAGTTGGTATAAACCTCCCCTAGTATCAAATTTCCCTGTGGCCTTCACAACCACTAGAAATCTTTCTATCTATAGAAAAGCTTATGGACAGCTGCCAGTAGATGATGCCTGGAAATCAGGAATGGGACAGCTGGTGCTTGACCCTGCTTTACATGATCCTGATTTATAAAAAAAGCTGGAAATCTCTGGGCTTCTATGACTCCGTTGGGAATCACCCTTTCCAGCCCTGTGGAACAGCCTTCTCAACAAGATCTATAAGCCACAAGCGAAATTTTCCATGTCCCCTGGAGCCTTCCCCTGGCTAGCCATTGAATCATACCCCCAGTGGGAGTTTCAAACATGTTCATTGGTGGTAATTGATTTTTTTTTTCAAAAATCTCATTGGAGTCCTAGAATAGGCCATGCAATTGTAGCCTGAGAAAATCTAGCAAATAACTATGCAACAGATCCAGGAAATTACACACAGAGACTTAAAAATATCAGTATATAACCCTGAATGGAATGAGAGTTTTCAGAGGAGCATGAATAATTAAACTAATAGATTATTAAAATAATAATAAAATAAAATAAATAAAAAATAATAATAAAGTAAAAAACACACTATATTGACTAAAATTTGTAGGAAAAAGAGTGAGTTATATAGGAATTCCCCAAAGTTTTAATAAAGGGCTAAGAACCAAACAAAAAAATTTCACCTCCCCTTTGTTTTCTTTGTCCCTTGCTGCCTGTGGCCTGTCTCTCAACCTAGCAAAAGTTGCTCAGAAAAATTTAACACTTGGCACTAATTTCCAGAATTCCTGGGTCTTCCAGTAGAGGGAAGTATTGTTTCATTTCCTTTGGCTTTGAAAGGCTTTGCCAGGGGAAACAAGACAGAGGTACAGAGAGATCAATAATATACAAAGAAGAAGACGGAAATGATCACTTAGACCTTAGTCCTGCAAAAGCAGGCATTCAAAATAAAAGAATGCATAAAAGCTGCAGGATCAGTCCCTATGTCACTTATTATGCATGTGAAGGACACAGAAATTGCCCCAAACAAAAGCTGTGCAATGAAAGCTAAAAGTACAAATTAAAGTTTTGTTTGTGCTATTATAGGGGTTTTCCTAGACGGTAGTCTGTAGCCCAAGCTTTTACTTATTTCCTTACTGCTTTTATGTCCTGTCAGCTTTAATTATCCAAGGAAAAGTGGGGCTGGAAGACCTGAGTAATACAGGTACTACGTCTTCCCAAGGCAGTTCTACATAAAACCAGCTTGGATTTCTGCATGATGCTGCTAGGTGGACTCATTCACGGAGGGCTTCCCAGTTACTGTGTGCTGTCCTGTGGGTACTAGAAACTGTCTCAGGTGGGATTGGAGTCACTGGTCCTGAGGTCCTAGAGAGAGAAGCAGGAGGGAGCCAGGTACGGGGGTACAGAACCTGCTCAGGTGTACCAGCTCCTGGTGCTGTGCTCTGGGGCTGCGGACAAGGTGCTTCCAGCTGGCTCAGTGGGAGCACAGCTGTGCCTTACCCAAATAAAACTGATTTGGGTATCTCAGCCATGCTAAAAGTATTAGGACCAGAGTATAGACTCAGACAGTGGTCTTTAATTGTTCACACACTCCTTGTTGTGATTTTCTCCTGTGCCAGTTAATTCTCCTGCAGGCCAAGGTAGAGAGGGACAATTTGGGAGCTAGAGGCAGCATGCACATGGTCATCACAGTTTGGGTTGAAAGCAGATTATCCATATGGACATGATCTATGTGGTATTGCCATAGCCACACTGCCCAAGTAGAGACAGCTTTGTTATTTCTGTCCTGTGAGGTGTTATCTGTGGAGGAAGTAATCTGCTGGCTGGTAAGCGAGAACTGACTGAACAGATTGTGCTGCTGAGGGTAAGCCTGGTTGCAGAGCCACTCTGCATGACTGTACTTTATGTGGCTTCACCTTTTCACGTGCTGGTATCAATGTGAGTCCCAGCAGCACGGGGGCTCAACTCCTCAGGGATCTCTTATTCTGCTGTCCCATCTGCATGCCTCTTAGTATCCACTCCAAACTCGCCCTGGGATGCAGGCCATGGAAATTCTCAGAGATGCCTCTGAGACTGAATCCTCTCTCTCGTGGAACAAATGGGATTATCCTGCTTTGGTTCTGAATAACTTCTCCCAGCATTATGGGTACTGTGATGAGCCTAGCCTAAGTTCCTTAGCAATTCAGTGACATTTGCAACGTGTTTTTTTCTGGACACTTCAGTGCTGCGATTTTCCCAGTGATGGCAGAGACAGGATTTTAGTGCACTTGAATACGATTGCTTCATGCTCTTTTACCTTTCTAAGTACTGATGGCAGAAGTAATTAAATCTATAATGACTGAAATTTTGTAGTTATGGACCACCACAAGTATGTTTTTTTTCTACCTGTAGATACCATCTAACGTTGTTCTACTTTTTTTCCTTTTTCTTAAAAGCAATCAGACAAAATTTGTCTTCTCCCTACAGAGTCAAGACACAGGGACCTGCTCCCTCCAAGTTCAAAGGTATATTAGCCTAGGGATGGGCCTGGCATTTCCTCAGTTATAATTGGGGAAAACATTTTTTCCCCCATCTAGAATCTGTCATGGGAAATTTGTCATTTTAATGTCATCTTTGTTTGTGCCTGATGCCTCAAAAATTATGTGAAACTATTCTGGATGCAGGAGCTCATAGTGTCTTCCTCAGAACATGAGTCAAATGGTTGGACAGAGCACCCAACTACCCTCTGCAAGGTGGCACAGAGCAGCAGTGACTGTGTATAATCTGTCACCATACTCAGCTCTTATTCAATAAGTTTGAGGGTGATGTTTTAAGAAACAGGAGTGGGTATGGCAGAAATTTCTCCTCAGCTTGTTAGTAGTAGTTGTAAGGATTAGTATGTCATGCTCTGCAGAAACTCAAGAACTTGTTGCACTCTTTACACAGGCATGAACAATCAGGAAACAGCACTGTAGAGATTATTTCAAAATGCAGATTTTTCTTGTGCACATTGTGGGTTACTCCTTACAGAACTGTTTGACATTGCCAGAAATGTCAAAGAGAAATTTTCTTTCCTCGTACAAACTTCAAATGCAAGCAGAAAGCAATTTTGTTAGTTACAATAGACAGATTAACTCAGAGAGCAGGTAACAGTCAATTTGTTTTAAATTACCTTTACTCACAACCTGAAAGTTAAAGGGTATCAGGTGGCTGCCTTCAGTGTCTCTTCATATGATGATGGATGGGCATGTGTTCACTGGAGAAAGGACTTCAGCATTTGAAATATCACTCACCCTCTGTGATATTACTGTTCTTTGTTGGAAATGCAGAGCCACTGGAAGAGCCACGTGAGTGCTCATCCAGAATTTCAGAGCACAGTCTGCCTGCTGGGTTAAAGTCACTTGGGCGAGCTCTGGAAAGGATGTCTGGGCACTGCTGGGTGCAGCACTGGGGCAGGTGATGCTGATGGCCAGCAAGCAGCTGTGCCTTCTGTCACTAGGTTCACTTCTCTCTCCTCTTATGGTAAGAGTTAATGTCTGACTATTAGCAGTTTATAAGTTTTTGCTAATGCTGAAAACTCTTGTCAGAGATATTTGGCTGAATGCTTTTTCCAGGCAGAAGTGTCAGCAGGATTATTCACAGGCACCGGTCAGGACAAGTGCCTGGCTATTTCTGATTCCTTTGACTAAAGGCTGCTGCTGGGGCTAGCAGTTCACGTGGAACTCTCCCAGTTCATGCCAGTGAGCAGTGCCAATTAGGAAAGGGCATTTAACACAAAAAGAAGATCTAATCAGTGTCTAATAAACAAAGACATTGTGCCTTGTGTCAACAATATGCTGGGCACATGGCTACAACTTCCTCCAACCCCGTGACCTCTAGAATATGCAACTTTGTCCAACAATGTTTAAAATAGCCACCCACACAGTTTGGCTGTTTTAAAAATGACATTGTTCTAGGCTGAGGCTCATCAGTGCGATGACAGACGCAGGAAATTAAAAATACAATTCCCTACATTGCATAAATCTCAGGACTGGATTCTTGATTTTTTTGCTGTCAGGTTGTACCCCTGCCTTCCTTCTGCCAATCCTACATAAGGACGTAGCTATGGGCAGATATGGCAGAAGAACGAAATTTCAGCTATTACTACTACTACTACTACTACTACAGCTACTACAACAATGTTACCTATTTGGTTTCTGACTGGGGTTTACCTCACTGAGGTTAAAATCTGTTTGATCTTTGGATGCAACTGAGCAGAATGCTTTCAAAGGACATTTTAATATTGTCAGTAGATCAGTTGAAATCAAATCCAAATGTATAATTTCAAATTCAGCTCAACTCTGTGTGCAGAATGCATGTAAATATAAGGTGATTTTAACCCAGATATTAGAAATATTGTACATTTTTTCAGTATGTCAGGTGCTTGGAACATCACATTTTGCGTTCCTGGTTTCAGTGAAAATCAGAGAACAGTGACACACCAGAAAAAAAGGCCCAGTGGATTATGCCGTAATTGATATTTTATACAGAGATGACAGCTGAGATAGAATAAACCTCAAGCTTAGAGTTAACCTGTATTAATGCTTGCATAATATATGTATGTAATACATAAGTAATAGTATATGTAATATATGAAGATCCTTAAAAAAGAAGAAGGGAAATTATTTCAGGAACATATTGACTATGTTTCTTCTTGTGTTTTGATTGCCACTTATCTTTGGGTGCATGTGAATCTTTCTATTTGCTTTTACTGGAGTAACTTCATGCCAGCCAGTACTAGATATATGTTGCATCAAAGCTGCATACCTTAGAAGAGATGATCTAACTCTTCAGGGCAAACAATTAACTTCATATTTACTGATTGCTGTGCATTCTCACAGGAAGATACTGTATTTCTATGAATACTTTTGTTATTTACTTAGTCCTGGAGAGCTTTGTTTGGATGTTGGGTTTCTCACAAACTGTTTCTCATCACTTGTTTCAGCCCCAAGTGACCAGTAATTCATACAATGGATGGTGTGTTGGCCAGCTCCATCTCATGGGATGGTGTCTTTCGCAGGGGAGCTGAAATTTTCCATGAAGGCTTGAATGAGTCCCTCGGGGATTGGACCTTTCAGAAAACATATGTAAGTGTTGCTATAGCGATGTGTGTTTGTGTATTATCTGTCACAGATTGCATGTCTCCCCAAAGTGGCAGCAATTGTTCTGATGAATTCATTTACAAATTGATGTTTTTCAGGTCATCTCCTTGCACGAGAACTGTCATGAGCAAAGTACTTCTCTGTTCAGAAATGAGGAGAGCAAAACACATGGGTGATACTTAAACAGATGTTGTAGAAAAGTTAGTATTTTCCTACTTCCTCACCTTCTGCACTCCAACTGAAGGAGAGAGGTTTTCGTATCTCCACTCTGAAGTGAGGGTCAGACAGTGGAACCCTTCATTCTGGTGAATGTTTGTCCCTTGTTTTCTGTTCACCACTTTCAACATGGCTATGTAACAACATTAAATGTTCTGGTAAATATACCAGAGCAAATAAAAAGTTTCTCTTCATTGTTCTTTAAGGGGATAAATATAAGTAGTGTTTCTTTTTCCCTGGTAATTTTTCCAATACATGCTGAAATACAACGTTTAGATAGCTGTAGTAACTGTCATAGGCCTCCAATGTGGACATTAGCAAATATCGAGGGATGAAGATATACAGACTATAATCATCAAAGAACATGCAGAAGCAGTTTCTAGTGTTCAAATGAAGTCACAGCTCATAGAAACATCACAGGTCCTCTTCACATGTGAGGCTAAATGGGTCTATCTTCCCTTTCCACTCTGAATAATAATGTTTAAGAACTCTGAAGTTGTCTCCATTTCACTGGCCCTTGCAGTTTTTCTCCACAAGAAGCTTTGCAGGAAAACTATTTTTAGCTTTTGGGAGGGGAATCTGGACTAAAACAAGCAAGTTTTAGCTGGAGCTCCCAGGGTGATAAAACTGTTCCTGGGAGCTGCTGCTGAGGCTGGAGTGTGTGGTACAGCCTTCTGTGACAAGCAGGGTGGGCTTGGACATCTGAAGTGACCTGCTGTAGTGGGTTGACCCTGGCTGGATGCCAGGTACCCACTAAAGCTGCTGTCTCACTCCCCTTTGATGCAACTGGACGGAGGAGAGAAAATATAACAAAAGGTTCATGAGCTGAGATAAGGGCCCAGAGAGATCACTGTCATGGGCAAAACAGACTCAAAGTGGGGTTGCTAATTAAATTTATTACTAACAGAATAAATTAGTAGGAAAATGAGAAGTAAAATAAAACTTAGAAACACCTTCCTCTCCCCCCTCCCCCCTTCCAAGTTTTTCCTCGTCCTCCCCAGCGGCGCAGGGAGATGGGGAATAGGGGTTGTGGTCAGTTGTTTCTGGCGCTGCTCAGGGGAGGAGTCCTACCCCTGCTCTGCATGGGATCCCTCCCACGGAAGACTCCTCCATGAACTTCTCCAGTGTGAGTCCATCCCACAGGAAGCAGTTTTTCACAAACTACTGGAATTTGGATCAGTTTCCCACAGGATGCAATCCTTCAGGAACAGGCTGCTTCAACACGGGTCCCCCAGAGGGCTACAAGTCCTGCCAGGAAAACCTGCTCCAACATGCATCAGTGGGTCCCTGCTAGGACCTTGCTCCATCATGGGTCTCCCATGGGGTCACAGCCTCCTTCAGGCATCCATCAGCTCTGGCATGGGCTCCTTCAGAGGCTGCGGGTGGATCTCTGCACCCTGGTTATCCTCCATGTGCTGCAGGAGCACAGCTGCCTCACATGGTCTGCACCACGGGCTGCAGGGGAACCTCAGCTCCAGTCGGGAGCACCTCCTCCCCCTCCTTCTGCACTAACCTTGGTGTCTGCATTGTTGTTCACATGCTCTCACTCTGCACTTTTCATCCGCACAATAACTTCCCCCTCCGCCCCCCCCTTCTTAAATATGTTACCACAGAGGCATTACTGTCACTCCTGATTGGCTTGGCTAGTGGTGGGTTCATCCTGGAGCCGGCTGGCATTGGACATACCAAACATGGGAGAAGCTTCTGGCAGCTTCTCACAGAAGCCACCCGTGTAGCTCCCCCCACTATAAAAACCTGGGCGTGCAAACCTGATACACCTGCTACTGCTTTCAAATACTTCCTTGTGTGCAACTTGATTTTCTTGTGTCCAACAGGGCAAAAAAGTAGCTTATCTCACTGACTGCTGATTAAAGAACAGAAAATGCTGTGCCTGGCTCCACAGTGCCAGAAGGCAATACTCAGCAAGCCTTGCAGGCCCTCTGTGCCTAGGATTCACATTTTATTGCTAGTACCCATACACTGCTTAGTTCATGTTATTCAATGATTGTGGGGCACAATGGTTAATAGAAAAACTGAAAGTGAAATAAAAAAACAAAGGTCTCCGGTTTGACTGTAGGAGGCTTTTCTTATTCTCATTCTAGCAGTTTGCTTCCCGGTGTTTATAGGGTAACCAATCAAAATATTCTATCAGGCTGTAGTAGGTATTGTAAAAAACTTGTTCACATGTGCACACAGCTGTGAGGTTTTTCTTTGATTTGGCGTTGAATCTGGAAGATGCTGGCTAAGGACTTTGGCACTTAGTTGACTCCAGTGTTTTAGCAAAACATCCCCTCTACTGTATAAATAACCTGTCCCTTGTGGTGGTCATGCTTCAGAGTGCCTGGAGTACAGACTGAAGAAGTGCTAACTGCACACTCCCAAATTCGGAAGTTAAGGCTGTGATCCTTTTGCTGCTGGTGGCACAGTGTCTATGGGAAGGAAATGGCTTTGGTCCCATCCAGAGGATAATGGTGATACCTTTTTTTTTATTATTATTTTACAGAAATACTGTACAAAATTTCTTTTGTTCCTGAAGCCAGGTAAAATATTCCCATTTAACCAAAATATCAGTTCATGGCTCTGGCAGTGTATATGCCTGTATATAAGAAAATGAGTTATTCCTGACTAGGTTGCCTGAGTCAGCCCAGCATGAATGCTGTTAGTCTGAACGCAATTCGATGTATTTCACATAGTACTATGAAGCCTTGGGCACTGGAGACAATTTCAGGGAAACTTGCTTTCTGAGTCATCTTATCTTTGATTTCCCAATAGCTTCGAGGAGCTCAGTTGCTTTAACTGCCAGCTGTTTTAGCCACACATTATGCGGATGTTTGCCCAGCTCGTTATGGGTGAGGCTAGTAGCAGTATTCCGTGTCTTGCATATTCTTAATGAGCAATACCAGGAACAACCACATTTTCTGCAACAGCCTAATTTGACATCAGATTTTCTGGAGAAAATAATGGGTAAATAATTTTCTGTTGAGCTTGTATCTGCCCAGTTACTAATGGTGTAAAAGCAGGGATAATTAAGATGTTTGTTTTCTTTGAGGCTGGTTTGAAAAAAGGGCTAAATGGCATTTTGCAGAAGGTTTATAAGAACTGTGGAGTGCAAAAGCATTATTAAGAGCAAAGAAGTGTATTAAGAGAGCTGAGGCACCATCAGAAGATTTGTATCAATTTGTTGGAGGTTTCAGATATATGTAAGTTTTATCACTCTGTAGATGAAGGAGGGAAATAGGTGGCTCCTAACCCTTATAATGGGGCTTTGAGGACATAAATAAAGTATCTATTTCTGTACACTAGTGATATATTAGGCTGAAGTGCCTCTGAATGGTGACAAGGTGTTACAAGTCAAGGTGATGCCACCAAGTGACCTGTAGAAAACAGTAAATAAGGTGGGGTATAAAAAAGGTGTCTGCCTCAGTAGCTGCTTCTTCCTGGGGAAGTTTAAGAATGTTTTGTGCCAAGCCCTCCAACTTCGCTCAGGATGGACTGAGTTAAAATCGTGCATTCAAAGGAGAAATGTCAATCTTAGAGTGAGCACTTGTATTAATTCATGCATGTGGAGCTGTTTGTTGGGTTAGCCTGACTGTGGCAATCTGAAAACTGGGTCAATTGCTTGCGCTGCTAGTGAAGAAGCTAAACCCAACCATCTTGGAAAGAAAGGGTGGGAAGGGTTGGCTGGTCTGTGGTGGAAGAGACAGAAGTTTTACCTCAGTTTGAGAGTGAAAAGGAGGCTGATGCTGATGGCATGCATCCATCGCTCCCTGCCATAGGCAAGCTTCCACCTGAGAGGAGGTATAGACCCTCCTTTTGGAAATAAACAGCTAGATAATAATTTAGGTGTAGACAATCTGGTACTGAGGAGAAGGTAACTTTCCCAAGCCTTAAGATAAATGATCCAGGAATGGTGTGTGATACACGTAAAGCTAAATGAATGCTGTGAATACTTTTCATTTGAGTGTGTGGAACTTGAAACATCCACTTCAAAGTGTTCTGCAGAGCTGTAGCCAAGCAGGTATCCTTTTATTTTTAGTTTTGCTTTTGCTGGCTGATAAACACCTTCTGTTTCCCTGTTAGTAACAGCACAAGGTCTCCTTCTCATTTTATGTAGCAAAATTAGGATGGTGTATTGATTTCCAAAGCTATTTATCATTATGTGATGCACTGGGTTTAGAACTTGGCTCAAGTGGTAGGCAAGGGAATTAGGCTCCACATGATGTATTTCCTTTCAGTGTTAATGCTTTGCTGATGAAGGTAGCAGCTCTGCAGCAGAGTGAATGCCCCCAGCACCTTTTTGTGCAGAGGGTACTGAGGTATCAGCGATGTATTCTGCATAGCTGGAAACATCTCTTCTACACTTTAATGGTTGTGAAACCATTCAGCACATTTTTTTTTCTTTGACTTCACTAGATGTCTGAAATAAGCAGCTCAAGCTGATGTTGTTACCTTTAAACACTCGCCTAAGACTGCTATCTAACCCAGGTGTGGAATAGGAGGTTACTTGAGATCTCTTCTAGCTTCACATATCTCATACTGTTAAGAATACTGTCTTTATCACCCATCGTCAATACAAGTTTTTAAGCGCTCATAGTATGTGATGATTTAATTAACTAAAACAAATCCCCCTCCCCCCCCGGATTCTACTAGACAGCACAATATACCATGGAAATATTGACAGGCTTGCCACTGCAGCACAGAGACCAAGCTTCACCAAAGGAAACTCTGTGACCCCAAGCTCACCCTGGACCCCCAGCCGAAGCACTGGGGCTATCTGGGCTAGGTGTCAGTGGGCTGGTCCTTCCCCATTGCCAGGTGGTGGCTGGGAACTGTAACCCTCCCACAGCACCTTGCCAGGCAGAGTAATGGAAAACCAGGCAGGTTTCCTCTTAGGTTTACCTGGGCTCTGCCAAAACTTTGTTGCAACAGCACATTTTCAGTAAAACTTCCATTGACATTTAAAGTCAAATAAATGGATATTTTTCACCTATAACACCAACTAGACATCTTAGTAAGTAGTTGCTGACTAGCTTGAATTACTATTATGTCAGTCATTGAGAACCAGCCAAGCATGTCAGGGTTTACTGAAAATTAACACCAAAGCCAGATGTTCTGACTTACTTAGGCCTGCTGCCCCTCTTTAAGATAGATGTTATTGAATATAATCTTTGATTATTTATGGACTAGAGAGGACTTTGCCCTCTAAAGAGTGTCTCTCGTTCTACCCCTTTCCAGAGCTGAAATATTCATTACTTCTTGTTTGGTTTTTTTTGTTTGTTTGGGTTTTTTTGTTTGTTTGTTTTTGTTTTTTTTTTTTTTTTTTTTTTTTTTTTTTTTTTTTTTTTTTTTTTTCCCCCCCCCCCCCCCCCCATATCACTTCTGGCATTCTTGTCACATCCATTTAATGACACACTTCTTTGACCACTAAAATTTCTAATGTATTTTCATTGTTTTTTTTCTTGTCCTTGAAGACATACCTTTTACTTTTAACTCCACTCATTCACTATGCAACAATTGTAATTGTTTAATTAAAACATCCTCCTGCCACTAGAAATTTATACCTCGAGTACCACAGAGACAGAGTAAAGCTGATGCTGCAAGGAATTAAGGATGCCTAACTACAAGGGAAAGAGAAAATCAGGGCGGATGTTTGTGTCGAAGTTGTTGAGCCTGCATCTGGGTCTGCAGTGCCTCCTTTATTAGTGGGCAGGTTACAAATGCTGGCTGGCCCCGTGTTTCTCCCATGAGCTCATTGGTGCTAGAGGTATGTATAGACCAGTATATTCTGAGCTGTGATTATACACCAGACAAGTATGTAACAGCAGGAAAACCCACAGCTGCAATGATAGGAAGTATTTATACAGAGCAGTACCATCTGGTGCATGTTCCTATACTATACTTAGTGATACACTATATTTACTCCTATAGTACACTTAGGGACTATACTTAGCTGCTATACTGTGTATCCCAGTTAATCCAAAGACATTCAGTATCTCACAGATAACCCCACTTTTAACAGCAGCCATTCTTTACCCGGTGACGTCTATGCAGCTCCATGAACAGATACAAAACAGGGAATGTGAAAGGGTTATTATATCAAGGGGCTGCCATCTTGCTCATCTGCAGATACATGGATACACAAATTTCTCTCTTAAAAGGGAGTGCAGTTTTAGTGATGCCTGTGTTAAGGCTACCAGCTTGACTGTGCTTGATTTTCAAAAAAAAATTCCTTCTCCTGCTAGCCTAAAACAGAAGAAAAAAAAATCTACAGTCTTCGAAAAATTAATTTATTATACATTCGTAGATGATTTTGTAATAAAAATCCTCACCAGGCCTATTGTCAACAATACAAAACTAATAAGAAACTCCAACATCCACCATTTGCAGCAGTGCTAATAAGTTAGTGGGCAATAGTGCCCTTACTTGCGGTGTGCACTGCAGCTGCATATAACTGTGACCAATGTATTTTAACTTGAAAACTTGACATTTTACAGCCTCTCTACCTCTGTTTTGGACACTGACAGTTCTGTGCCATAAAAATGCAGTGAGTTATGCCATGGTTCCATAGCTCTTCTGTTCTTTTTCTTGAGGTCATCTATATTTAGATGGGCTACATGAATCCCTAAGTCTCTACATGCAGTTGTAGTCATGATATGTGCTTTTACTCTGACCCAAAGGTGCAGTTACAATTTCATACATATCTCTCAGTAATGGTATCAGGAAGAGAGGTGTGGTGTTGTGTTACTATTAACTCCAGTCCGTGTTAAAGGCCTCTTCAGTAGTAAAGCAGCATTATTGTTATTGGTCTACTTAAAACAGAGGTAAATATTTTTGGCACATTTTTCTTAAAAAATGCAAAGCCAGACTTAACATTCACAAAGAAGTGTTTCCCAGTATATTAAGGATACAGTACTCAAGTGGGCATACAATATTGCTCAGAAAGGTAGCATTTGGCATGGATATGCTTTTTTCAATTAATCTGTAACTATACATAAATTTATGCATACACACACATACAGATTTTTGTGCAAAGCCGAGGAGGGAGCAGACACAACTTCCAAGTGCCTCATAGCCTTCTGAGTTCACAGTTGTTTACTCAACAGCTTTCTAAGTTGGAAAATGAAAACTCCAATTACATGAGCTTGGACTTGTGTAAGCATGATAAAACCAAGAGTCTCACCTTCCCCATCATTCCCTGGGCTAAGGAGTTAATGTGACCTCTCCGACTACTTTTCCCTGGTGTGTACAGAGAGCATATGTAGTGAGTACTCCACAGGATAGCCCAAAACATGATCTGAGTGTTAATTAAGCACCCATATAACACAGAACATAACGGGTTTTTTTCCTGTCTTGCACAGCTGCATAGCACAATACACTTGAGATTGTCAGTAATGATGTTTCCTTTGCATACCTTAATTACATATTGAATGCTAGTGTATGCATAGGCAAGTTAAGGTACAGCAACATACCAAGTTATCCAAATTTTTGGTGTACAATGGCAATACAGAATTTTAAGGCACATATTAAAAATTTTCCAGAGGAAAACATCTTGCAATTTATTGTAACATACGTAGTAGTATACACCTGAATGTGTTTTTACACAGATAACAGTTAGGTGACTTGCTACAGGTATATTTTATACAATGGTGAATAAAAATTAACCTTTTACAAACAAACCAATTCAATATGTTTTCTTCAAAACAATATTAAGTGTGTGGCTATGAAAACACATAAAAAAAATTTTAAAAATCATTTACCACAGCATAATATTTTTATGACTGGAGAAAAAGAAAAAATTATGTACATAAATACATATATTTTATATATAGCAAATTACAGTTTCCTGCACTGAACATTTATCAAATATACAAGTACTGAACAATACTGGATAGGGTGCTTTGCCACACCTTGTGGTCTCTTTAAATTCCTGTGAGAGTGGAAGACAAGTTTCTACAGAGGATACAACTTGTTCAGTGGTGCAAGCTCACATAACAATTTAAAAAGTAAAGAAAAAAACCCACAACCTACAGCAGAAATGTCTGATGTTCCCAGCACAGGCATCTTTAACAACAAAATGAGAATGTCCAACTGTTCTTCAAGCACATGTTCCAACACAGGATCTGTGTCAGAGACCTTAATTCTGTATGACAAGCCATCACCTGCCAAGGGCGATACATTTGGACAAGAAATCTAATGCTCAGCTTTGTCCACTGGCTTGTCAAAGCCATCATCTTTCTGATAGTCAGATTGGTCTATCAGGCAGTGAAGAGTCACCTTTTAGATCCCCTACAGAAACTGTACCCTTTTGCTTGGACCTGGGCAGCCACTCCCATGAGCTTCAGATCGAGAATAAGGCACTATCTGGTTTTCTGGCCATTAACTTTCCAAGGCTCTAGGAACTGTGGTTATGATCATGATGGGAGATTTTAAAAGGGGTGACACCAAGCTATTTTTGAGGACTATGTACAAAGTTATTTTGGTTTTGAAAATAGGAAGCATTCACACCACACATTTCATTTCACCTGGCCAGAAATGCTAAGCTCAGGTTTCTTATGCATAAGTAACGATCCTTACTGAAAAGGATGACATAAACTCCATTGGGTTCTTGTGACCTTACCAGAAACTGTTTTCAAAGTACTGCAGTTACTAGCCAGGAATAACAATCCCATTTAGATGTTTTTTGGAGCACACAATACAAATATTTATGTCATAAAAAGCACTTGGTTGTCTCCACAGGTTAGTGATGTCTGGAACTTGGGGGATTGTAAATCCAGTCTATTACAATAAGAGTCATACTCACAATCATGAAGATTATGCCAACTATGAGAAAAATCAGAGCCTGCAATTGGAAAATGAAATGTTATTAATGAAACAACTGACTGTCCCACTGGAGCCACATTTATATAACACCCAGGGCCTGAGTATGGGTGTGAAAAAAAAACTATGACTAAAGCCCAAGTAATGTTGTACATGAATCAAAGTTAGTCCTGTGTGAATTTCAGTCCAAGAGAGCCAGGCTTTACAAGGCTAGATATGAAGACAACCCCTTTGTTACTGTGAACAATAATACAAAACATGACACAGGAACAGCTTTTCTTTTTCTTTAAAAATTGATGAATTTTCAATAAATTATCATAGTCTCTGACATTAAGAACAGCTTCATAGTTAATCTGTTTTATGCTTATTAGACAATCATATTTCTTATCTAAAAGTATTTCTGTGTATATTCAAGTGATTCAGATGCTTGTAGTCGCTCTCTGGTTTACTGGGGTTTTAGTTTATCATAATCTGTCCACAGTTAATATTATTCTGCCTTGCAACACAAAGATGAATATTGTATGTAATCTCAGTGCAGGGTGTGAAATTCTAGATGTGCCTAACACACAACAACGTGAAGAGTAAGCAAGGAGACTTGAACAAATATTCACAGTCTCTCTAGAAAAACATTTCCAAAAGCCATGGTAGAAATAATTTCATGATAACAAACCTCTTCTTTTATACTTGCAGTATGTATTGGTTCACTTTCATGGTTTTTTGTGAATATATGTATAGATATATATACATGCTCACCTGTTTATTTATGTGCCTGCCTATATATTTCATTAATAACCTTTCTAATTAAATTTTCAAAGAACATTTCCTTGGTGATAGTTAAGTGTGCAGACAGTTATTGATGTTCAGGATGAAAGGTATTGCAGTGGCAGTCCAGTATGACATACAGACACATGCTGTACATAAATGATATATGTCTCCTGTAGGTGTATGGATCTGTCTCAGAAGGGAAATCACTATTACTTATTTATCTCTGCAGTACTAGCATGAACCAACAGTTTCTTATACGCTTATTTAGTCTTGGTGCTATTTATGCAAATGCAGGTGTTAACTAGACCTTAGATCAGATTAAATTAAATGTCTTTTTATAGTGGTTTAAGACACACTTTATCCTAAATACTTAGTGTTGTGTATCAAGAGTAGTAGGGCACTAAAGGCTTCAGCTTCACACTGTCCAACCTATATTTTGAGTGAAATGCTACCATTTATGAGCAACTGCCACATGTTGCAAGTCAAAGGTCTGAGTATTTGTGACCAGTGGAAAGCACACACCCACCCACACTTATTTTTGCAATTGCTGCCAGCTCTCTTACCCCTATCTTCTGGGGAGACCTCAGGGGTTCCTTCTCCACAAGACGCAGGTAGAAGGCACCAGGGAGGATGAAAATCAACATCGTAGCAGAAGATGCTCCTGGAAGAGAAAGTAGAGTTGAAACCGTCTGTCAGAAAAGCAATGTGGTGCACCTGCCAAAGAGAGCAGGTGGGAAGGCAGTTGCTGTTCCAAGCCCAGCTGCACAAAATGTTCTCTCTGTAGACAGCATTCATGGAGAGCTGTAGATGTCCAAACACTTGTTTGAACGCTTGGGGCCTGAAGAGACACTTGTTACTGAGAGGCTTTTTTCAAACTGATGTCTGCATGTCAGCTGGTGAAGCAAGGACAAATAGACTGCCAGGGTGGGATGACCCTGGAAAGCAGGTATCGAAAAGAGAGTGGATGATCTGTGTCTAGGAAGTTCCTACTCCTCTCTGCCCAGCAGAGCCCATCATGGTGGCCCAGGCACAACAGGCAGGGAGGAGCAAACCAGCTGCAGAAAGCCCATGGAGGTGTCTTTGTCAAGGGCTTCTGCATTCATGAGTCTTCAAGCAGCTCAGAAGACAGAGGCTCTTCATGGACCTCTTTGATCAGAGGCCAAAACTGACCAAAAGAAAAAGGTAGGGAGAGAACTGTGAATGTCAATATAAATGTGTCACTTCTCTCCTTTTTCTTATGTCAGTACGTTTTGTTCAGGCTATAGGTGCTTGAAAACCAAAGATGATTTCCCACTTCTCCACATATATGAAATAACCTTTTTGTCAAAATGGGGATTCCTTACCAGTTTTTATACTGGGATTATTGGATTCCTTGTGCCTCATGAAAGGTAGCAACAAAACTGGGTAGCCTTCAGCTGTGTATGTCAGTTGTTTGGGAATGATATCCCTTTTACCTTTAATCTGTGTTTATATTACTATACGGTGAGACCCAAACTGAGACTGTCATGCAGTCCATGAATGTAAATATGTTCTAAAAAGAATTAACAAAGTGTTTATGAAACCTACCAATAAATCCAAAGATGTCTTTAATAGTTGGAACAAAAATTACAAGCAGGTTATTAAAAGCCAGAATTACTGCTGCAATCAGGAAATGTCTTATCCAGCTGAATGGCCTTTTGGGAAACAGCAACGCACTGATAGATGAACGGATCTGCAAGACGAAAACCAGCAGGGAAAGTAAAACAATAATTAATTTTTCTTCACTTTTCACTTTTAAAAATGATCTATGTTATTTACTTTTGCTGTGAGAAATTCTGACTGAAAAAATGTGTTTTCAGTCTTTGATTCCCATAATGTAATCTCACTCTGATGTAGGTTTTTGAGAACTGAGTTCACAGTTTAATGTAGAAACTCAAATATTTGAAGTGTAGAAGAAAATCAAGTAAATAGGGTGTAAAATCCAGGATATGAAATCTGTTCAACTGAAAGATGCTAATATTAGCAACAAACACCCAAAGAACTCCCCACTATGAATACTAATCAGCAAGCAAAAAATTCATGTGTGAAATAGGAGTTCCTGTGTTCCTGAACCTGATCCCTCTGAAAATCCCACAGGAGTTCTGTCATTTACTTTTCTGAGAGAAAGAGGAAGCTGTTGGTTTACTTTCACTAATTATATACATATACGTATCAGAAAATAAAAACATATTTTTCAATGCCACTCGGAAATTATAATCCTAAAAGCTGCTGCAGAGGATCCTTTTTGCTCCACTGACTTTCTCACACAACACAGAATTTTTTTGCTTTTTCATCATAAAAGATGGTAAGTAGGAAAAAGGTCAAAAGCAAATCCATTTGATGGCTGGAGGTAGTGTTACTCTCAAGTACCATGATTAACTTAAAATTCAAAATGTAGAAATTGAACAACAATATTTTTACACTGTAAAAAAGCTCCAAACCCACT
This sequence comes from Empidonax traillii, assembly GCF_003031625.1. NCBI lineage: Eukaryota > Metazoa > Chordata > Aves > Passeriformes > Tyrannidae > Empidonax > Empidonax traillii. Next base: position 271,794 of record NW_020955567.1, on the reverse strand, counting down.
TCTGTTTTATTCTTTTAAAATAATATACAACTGTTTCTGGGTGAGTCTGGCAACTGAATAAATGTATAGGGTTCTGCCAGACTTGGAGACCATCACTTGAAAACACAGCATGAATTTTGTATTTTATGTTTTTCATTTTGTTGTCAGCCAATATTAGGAAGAGAGAGGCAGATTGCAAATATTTTTTCCAGCCCCTGAGTTGGTGTAAAACAGCTTTATTGAAGCAAAAAACTGCTGCCTATGTTTCTGTGTACTTACTCCCAGCAGCTTGTCCGTTATACCTTCTGTGATGTAGTCCTTAAAAAGGATTTATCAGTTGGAAGTTTTACAGTGACTAAGGGTATGTAGATCTATAGTTTATTTTTTTTTAACCATGAAATGAATTTTTTTAAAAGAAAAAACTCTGACTACTTTGAGAAAATACAAGTGCAGTAATGAATTACAAAAGTAGTTGAAATAATTATATTGCTTATCTGGAGTAATAATATCTGCTGTGCTGGCTGTCCTAATAGGCTATGTAAATCTCTTTGATATTCTGGCTTGCAAGCAAATGATATTTTCTCAGGAGTCTTCTTAACAGAGCAATTAGTGCTGTGGTATGCAAATATTAAGACTTCCCACACTATTCAGATATAAAAATGATTTTACAGAAAGTTAAAACGAAAAATGCTACATCTGACAGACAGAGGCTTTTGCAATGCCCTTAGCTTGTTTTCCCATGAAGCGCAATCAGTTTGTTAATACTAATTTAAACATTTAACCACTGGTTTAAACAAGACATTTAAGGCAGAGCACTGGTGTTCTCCAAGCTACAAGAACCTATCGCTCTGGGTCCTTAATACCAGAACTTACTTTTGGATAGACAACACTGAACAGTGATTACTGCTCTAAGGCATTTGTCAGCAAGCCTGGAAATAGTATCTGCACAGACCATGCATTGCATCCAGGGAAACGGATCAACAGGACCCCAGGGTTACTGTTCTCATCAGATGGGATCCCTGTGGTGTGACGTGGATTGCAGGGAGCCCTCTGGCAGCATGATACTGGGCTTGTACTTGCCGTACAAATGACACACCAGCCTCCCAAAACCTAATCACCAGGATCAGCTGTTTTCTCCCCAGCTGCATAGCCCCTCAGGGAAGGCATGACAGACAGTCCTATGCATTCAGGAGCTTAGAGGTCTGCTCTTCAGGGGAGATTGATCCCTGAGGAGGGTCAGTCCCTCTGCAGAGCTGCCGACTCCCACCCCAGCACAGAGCTGTTTGGTTACCCGTGTCTTTCTGTCCCTGCTACTATGGATATTTTGTTTTTCCTGTGAAGAGAACACAGAAGCTCCAAACTTTGCACAGACAGCTGACTATGTGACTGAGTCTTGTATGCCTCTGTTTTCTGGCATTTAGCTTCCTCCCATGTCCAAATACTCAAGCATGTAAGGTGACCACAGGGCCTCTGTCCCTCTGCTTTGGCAGCTGGGTCTGGGAGTCCTGCACAATGTGTGACCTGAGATTCACATGCCTGTCCTGAGTTTGGATGCTATAGTAGGTGCCTATATTTCTATTAAGAAATCTCGTAAGTGGTTTCAGTATATCCCCATCTTTGGTACTTAGCGCTTCTCTGATAAATATAGTACAGAAAAAGCCAGAGAGACAGAGAAGTCATTCCTGATTTATTTATAAAGACTGATTTATTTCAGTCTTTCAAATTTTGCAACCCTAACCGCCTAAGGTCCACGCTCTGATCAAACTGCATATGAGGAAAACAGACCCTTCTAAATAAAAATTCAGACTTATTTTTCTTCAAAGTCTTTTCTTCAAATGTCTTCAAATGCCTGTGCTGTGGACATGCAGTCAGTGTATATGGGCTAGCCCTGATTTCAGCTTCAGCAACTGTGTTACTTACAGGGAAAAGGACAAGGGGCACAGTCAGGGTTACAGCCACCAGCACTGCCAAGCGAACTGACAGCAAAAGGGTGTCGAAGGTGTACACTTTAGTGTACGTATGAAGTAGCTCATCTTCAACTTCTCCTACAAAAAGGAAACAGAAAGGAGCTAAATCACTTAAGCAATATCTGAACATGAAAAAAGATCTTTGTACTACAGCAAGATAAGATTAGCTTTATCCCAGCCACTGTCATTAGATACGTGTTATGGGCTAGACATTAAAGAGGAATTTTCCCACCATGACAGATACAAGTCCATCATTCAGAGATGATGAGGTGATGCTTTGTACTCTAGTATCTTTGAAATGACTTTAAGAAAGACTTTGAATGGATATAGAAGCTGAAGTAAAATTAATTTCTGTGATATGAAATATGAAACAACTGAACTGGTGACAGCTCCCTTTGACCTCCACACACATGTCCCAGCTCTCAGACAGAGCTCTCTTGGCCCAGCGATAGGGAGAAGATTGTGCTGTATCATTCATTTCTTTGCTGCATGGAGGAACTAACGAGCTAAAAAGAAGTAGCGTTTGCATAAAATGGTGTACTAATAGAGGGACTACTCTGTTTGCCTATCGGTTAGTCTAGCTCATCCATATTTTTTACAGTAGAATGATTTGCACCTGTTTTTCAGCATAGATGAATCTGAACTAGTGGTGTCAGAGCCAGATTGGGTAGCATTTAATAGTGTCATGTAAAACTGTTGAGCTCTAGAGTATTTTTAGTACGGTCACTCTTGGCCTTTGACAAGAGCCAAGTTTACAGCAGCTTCTTGTCTGAGTTCACAAAGCCAAGAGATACACAACTTGTCGCCCTAGTAGATGCCTCTGAGTCTCTCAAAGGTGAGGAACTGGTGGTCTGACAGCTGGAGAAGTGTCACAGATCATTCAGGAGATTGCACACTCCTTATTGTAATTGAATGTTGCTTACACTTGGATTTGAGCCCACAAAAAATGCATTAGTACTTGGGCCTCTGAGATAGAACCAGCTCACCTGCTTGAAATGACAGGGAAAATTCTGCAGAAAACAGGGTTTTGACCTACCATAGAAGGTAAGGTATCCAAAGAGGGCAGCCAGAAGATACATGATAAGCATGCCAGTGATGGAGATATTTGAGACATTCTGCATCCGCTTTCGGGAGCGACTGAAGTACAAAAGAAAGAGAGTAACAGTCCTATAAAGCCTCCACTTGTACAATAAGTACTCAGAAGTATCTTAGCTCTCTGACACATCCTCCCTTGCTAGTAAGTTCATAGCAACTGTATTGGTTACACAAAGCTGTTGATGCTTTACAGCTCTGTGCAGAGCGTCATAGACTTGTGCTGAAACTCTGTTTCTATTGCTTTCTTACTGACAATATAAAATGCGCCACATTATTTTGTATATCATTATTTATTAACTATCAATCTCAGTGTATTTTAAATAAAAAAAAAACAGGAGGGCTAAAATAACAGGACCGGTAGTAAGAATAGGCAAGAGCTTTTAGCCAGCTCTATATGAACATACCCTTATATCTACATAGGGCTGTTCTGCAGGTTCAAGAACCCCTTGCAGGTCAAATCCTTTCTTCATAAATCCTTTGGTTAAAGATAATCTTCATCTTATAGGACCTGGAAACATGTTCCCAAGTTATCTGAGAATTTTTATTGCTTCTGAGGTTAAACCTGCTGAAATAGGAGCTAATGATACATAACCTCCTTGAGTTTTGCAGTACGCTCTCTTGTAATATATTTTTTGCTGTTCAACAAATGCCTTTGATTAGTGCTTCCCAGCTATCAACTATGTGCTGATTTAAGCAAGTGTATTTGATTTTTGATATTTCTTAAGCAAAATAGGCTGGGTGAAGAGACTACGTGAGACACCCAAAGCAATGGCACCCCAAGAAACTTTAAGAGTAAGTAGCAACTGGCACAGACATACAACTCATTAAGGTATTATTAGAAACAAGAATTATCTGCTTCAGTGCAACAAAGTTCTCCAGTTTATTTCACATCCTTTAAAGAACTGTCCACATTCCTCCTTTCCTAAGTAAACAATGATCAATACTATGGTTCTCTGTCACCCATATCTGACTACAAGGTCAAAGCCAATATCTGCTTTATATGTAAAGCAATAAATCATTATCATGTGTGTGTTTATACATCTGCAGTCAAGAGGCAACATGTAGAAAATGATCTCTAGATATGGTTAACTGGAAGTATTGGACAAAATTTAAGAACCTTACTCTTTCAGTTCACTGTATATTGGTAGCACCTCAGGGTGGCATACGAATGCAAATGCCAGGATGGGTATTGCATAGGCAGTCTGTAAAATAAAGTTCCCATTAGTAAGAATGGTCATGGTTGTACCTCTGACTTTTGGCAGCCAGCAGTTTAGCTGTAGTCCAAATGGTTAAAGACAAAGTCTACAGAATCTCCCTTACCCGTGAGTTGAACACAAAGTATTTTGGCTGACACTTGTCACTGCTGTCACTATGCGCTTCATATTCTACACTGCTTTTGGGGGAGGTATCTTTTGGCTCCTCAAGGCCTGGCAAGTGCCCAGCTGTGTTGTCCATCATGAAATTCACACCAGAACCAAGTGACTCGTTTGGTAACATGATCAGGTGCATTGGCACTGTGTTATTGGTAATGGTCCAGTTTTCAACCCCATGGTCCATGATAGGGAGAGGACAGGGTATTTGGGATTTCTTGAATATTACCTACAAAAGAGTAGACAATGTCATCAGAAGAGTACAACTGTAGGTGATTAGACACCTGGGTATTCCAACAGAAGTATAAACAGGCACACAGAAGAGAGAGGGGAAATAGAGGGAGCTAGAAATCAAGTGTTACCACTTCTGCTTCTCTTGCAAATATTTGTTGTTAATCTGTCTTTACTGTTGTCCCATTTTATTTTTTATTCTCAAGTGTTTTTTAAACTGATTTTTTTTATTCTGATTTCAATCAGCAATAGGCTTGTTGATTGGATTCACTTGCAGGTGCTATTCTAACATCCACAATAAATTGTCATGGTAAGAAACACAACAGTGTTTAAGGGTTTGCAGGTTCTGTATTTGCTAAGAGACAACACCCAAACAGTCACCTACCACACTGACAAAGAAAACCATACAGGTCAGCGAAAACCCACTCGTATAACCAAGATAACCTGTGCAGTAAGAAAAACAAAACAAAACAAAAAAGAAACCAGTTCAGCTACATATATATTCACAATCCTAATAGAAATAAAAAAGGAGCTTAAACGGTGCATTAAGCTTACCTAAGGTTTTTAGAAGGGAGAGGGGAAGAATAACCACAACTGTTACAAGTATGACGAGGTAGTTCCCGTTCAGGTACCATTCTCTAAAGAGAATGAATAAAAATAACAACAAACATCATTGACATCAAGGTGGAAAATTTTCATCTGAGTTTCAGGTTGGGAAAAGGTACCTACCCAGAATTCTCCTCAAGTTTCATAAATGCTCTGATGACTTCTGGAAGTTCATATTTAATAATAAAGAGGTAGCTTGACATTGCTGAGAAAAAAACAAAACAAAACTGAAAAATTAAACACCTTCAGGGAAAACAGTAGTTTCAAAATAAAGAAAAAAAAAAGGTTTTTTTCAAAAGGAGAGAAATGAGTTTTGTTCAAATGAAAGTGCAACTAAATAAATGATGTGTGCCCTTCAAATTGTTATGAACATGTCCTGAATGACATTAGAATGACATTAGAATGACATTATTGTATTAGAATACAATATAGTTACTACTGAATTAACAGCATACTTAAATCAGTCTTAACTTTTCCTTTTACTCTTTTGTTGTAAATGTTGTTTTTCCAGTGGACACTGTCCATCCCCATTCTTTAGTAACTTAAGTTGTTACTAACTCTATATTTGTTCAGCTACCTTATCCTCCCTATTTTCAACTTTTTTCTTCTAACACTCTTCTCCGTATAAAAAGAAAACAACTAGTTGTCAAGATTCTTGATGGAAGAGTGGACTTCTGTACACCTCATTTAAATGTACTTCCAAAAGGAATGCTTTTTTTCAGTTGTTTTACGTTTGCCACAGAGAGATCTCCAGAGACCTATAAATCAATCTAGACAAGGACTAGAGGAACAACTATTCTTCTTTAATAGGAAGCATGCTTCATTCTCGAATTCAATCAATTTGATATTTAGGCTTGAGGAAGGAAAGGAAGACCATAGAATAGCACCTTTATGAACAAAATCCAAAAGTCTTTTGCAGTAGAGAGATGTGAACTACCTCTATCTGGGTAGCAAAGTTGCTATAAAAGGACCATAATGATGTGTTGATGGAGATTTGCAAAATATAGCAATGGAGACAAAATAGAGACAAATAGAGACAAAAATATATACATACATTCAATTGACTAATGGTATATTTAATTTAAATTTCAATTACTTCTCCTTAAGTAAAATCTGTAAAAAATTATAAACTCCCTTGAGCTTTCCATCATCTAAAAGGCTCCTTCTTCAGTGTCCTAAAAGGTTTCTTCCAGGATAGTAAAAGGAAACAAGCTTCATTGCATACAGTCCTATCTCTACTATTTATATTGGTAAGTAAACAGCCTCCTGTCCTGACAATGAAGATTACTTGATTCACAGGAGGTATCTTTGTAGATATTACTTGTTTCACAGGAGGTATCTTTGTAGGTGAATACATTAAAAACTTACTTTTAAACACACAGCATCTTCAGGAGAACACAACCCAAGTGTTATTTCAAGGAGAGAATTAAGCTGAAAAATGACCTACTGAAGAGCCTTTTATGGATAAGACAGAACCATGTGCTGTTCCTTTTACATTGGACTAATCTTTTCTAAGTTGAAGCAGATGGTTCAATTAGATGCTAAGAAGAACAGTCTGAGTTGTACTCAATAAAGAGAAATGATCAATTCCTGGAAGACAGTCAGCCAGGCCACTTTGACCATCACTGAAATCTTTCCACTGGCCATGGAGAGATCCCAGGTAACTGTCTTTCACCATACACTGAAGTGTCAGGTAGCTGAATCAAAGTGATATTAACTCCTCGTGTCCTTCCTTTTTGCAGTGCAGTGTATGCTGTATCTGGCTCAACTCTGATGCCATTTAGCCAGACAGAAGGAAGAAAGCACTTGTGTTCTGTAGAAAAGCATTGGAAGATAGAAAATTCTTTCCCCTACCTCCAATGTTCTGCATTGTAACTGAAATGAAAACACCGCACTTTCCAGGCCAGCCAAATGCCTTTTCTCCCAGTTTTTCATATATTAATGATCCTGAAAAAAATACAAAATGAAAAAAAAAAAAAAAAACAAACCCATGAGCCACTGCATACTTGATGAATTGCATTCCAAGGTAAAATACGTGCAGCAGGGACTCTCTATCAGCCACAGCCTGCTCTCATACCTCCTTCTTTTGATATCTTCAGTAAGAGGTGGACTGAGTAGAGTGACAATATTGCTACGCTGAGCAGCAAAACTCTGTAAGGCAAAGCAGAAATTAGAATCCTAAGCAGGACATCAGAGACAGTGGATTTGAACTTACACTTGATAATTTTCATGAGTTTCAACATATAAATAGTTTTCAGCGTGTTTGTTCTTTGTTCTCCCAGTGCTAAATGCAGAGATAAGTGTCAGCTGTAGCTTACTTGTAAGTACAGTTGCACCTTATACACTCCAAAAGCCCCTGAAGGCTTGTTTAAGTCCAGTAGGTGCCACTTCTGTGCTATTCCACAATGACAGAATCTTGTATCTTAACAAGATCCTACTAACAGATTTCTATTCAAGAGTCTGGTCTTTGGACTCTTACCTGCTCCTTGACCTCTCAGTTTCATATCTTTCCTTACTCAGAGCTGTCACAAAAAAAAACACCCCGAAACCCCAAACCAAAACCAAAACCAAAACATGACTGTGAAAACTTCACAGCTATCTCCCAGGTGGTTACTGCTTTTGGCTTCTGTCATATCATTGTGGAGTTAGTTGCCTGCTTTGCAAGTACATTAAAAACTTTGCATAATGTTAAAGCATGGCATGATACTGGAAAACCTGCTCTTGGAGCACTTGTAGCTAAGTCTTCTAGTCTAGTCTGCTTGAAGGTACTGGTGCCCAAATTCATTAGCTTGATTACTGCCATGTTCCTTCCACACAGCATTTGTATCCAGTGATTTCAGCCTCTTACAAACTGCTGGTGAAAAATGTAGCTTTGTGTGACATATTCAGGGCACAACACTGTGGGCAGTACATCTTATTGCCATAACTGTCTTGTCATCAGCCTGCACAAGTGCTGGTGCAGAAGGGAATGCGATTATAACGTGACAGAGCTAGGAAACAGATGTGCCTTACTCCACGGCTGAACAGGAGGCTGTGCCCACACCTTCCACCCCCCTGAACATGCAGTTTGGTATAGATATGGGAGACACTGACAGCTAAGTTCATAAATGAGTTACAATCTAAGATCAGACCCAGGATCTGGGGCAAGGTGATGGCTACCAGACCATCACAATTTTTTCTGAAGTTTCTCCCTTTGACAGAGACAGACAGTACTACAGCCTTCATGGTGAGAAGGGCTGCCTGTCGTGATGCAGACTCACACGATATGGTAAGGGGGGGTCATGCCTGAGATTACAGTGTATCCTGCTGAGATGGTGTCCTTCTTGATCAGGGGAACCCTGGAGCATGCTGTTCATGTTTCCATGTCCTGACACACGAGGTAGGGTAAAACAAAGTCCTCCTGCTTTCACTGGTTAAATCATGCCAGGCAGCAGAAGTGACACTCTTGTGCAATCTCTGTGCCATTGTAAACCTCCTCCACAGGAGGAATGTAACGGGAAGTTCCGGAGAGCTTCTGAGTTTTAGGAACCCTCCTTTTACCTTCACCCTGTAGAACATCTTCCATCACAAAAGTGCTTGAGCAACATGAGAAGAGTAAATTACAAAAAATGTAGACGATTCTGCCAGCATCATCTAAATTAGAATAATGTCCAGCAGTTTCCGTTTAGGTAGATGGGACTTTTCTGTCTCAGTAACACTAACGCTGTGATCTGTGAAAACAGAGGAACTTCCAGCAAGTGGATACAAGCCAGGGGAGAAAAAATATCCACACAAAAGTTTATACTTTTAAATAAAACTCCTTCCTCTACCAGTAGGGAGAATATTTTCATGTAGGAAATACGGAAATAGAATAGAAAACAAAGCAACCTCTGGGTGGAGATGCCCTTTTTCTGGTTGTTTAAATCTTCATGTAGTGCTTTAGCCTTACACCCTGCTCCATCACTGCTAACAGAGCTCATGTGATTATGCTCAGATTTTTTTTTAGCCACCTGTGTGAATGAACAGAGCTTAAAAATACTGATATTACAAAGATAATGTTTTTTTTCCCACTAATGAGGCTTAATGTATCATGGTTTTCTTTCCAGTGATAATTTATGGACATACTAGTTAGTACAAGTGCTCAGAGAAAGCTGGAGAAAAGAAAAACTCCTACATTTTTCTAACCCCGATGCGGACAATTTTAGAACCAGCTTTCATTTTTGATCTGCAAATACTATGTCTAAGCCAGTAGAGTGCAGGTGTTATGAAGCACTTACCCAGAACAGCGTTTGAATATTCAATTAATTTTCAGTTAAAAATTCTACTGGCAAAACAGGAGATGTTACTTAGCAACTGGAATCTACACGTAGTATTTCAAATGCTGTTTCTCTTGTAGTTACACAGTCTTCACAAGCAAGAAGCGATATAAAAACAGCCAAGCAACCTGGTTTAAAGGCTTGCTAGATTTCACTAATGTCAGATGATGGCCTAATACTATCCTTATTCTACTCTCATGGGAGGTTAAATTAACACTTCAGTTAAAATTAAAACCAGCTATAAAAAAAGGAAACCCAACATTTTTCCTTGGTATAGTCTGTCTCATTAAAATGCTTCAGAGGTTAGACATCTATTAAAAAACTTACCATGGCTATCTGTTACTGTCTATCAAAACCCATTCTGTACAGATACTGCCAGCCACATACTATTGCTTTCATCTGTGCAGATTGTGTACAAATAGACTTGAGGGAGCAACATTAAATCTGGATAAATCTCTGAATGCATTTACATACAAAGCATGTTGCTATTTCAGATTACACTGAATATTCTTCTTTTATTTCTACATAATGATTAGATAGTTGGAATGGTGTAAATATATTTACGGGTGATTTAATTCCCTTGTTGGACTCCCATAATGAACCAGCAAGATTGCTAACTTTATTTTAGGACTGGTATACTGTCTTTCCTTCTGTTTATTGATTGCACAGTGTCAATTCACAGTTGTGTTCCTGATACAGAACAGGTCTAAAATATAGGGAAAAAAAGGCTTTTCAGCAGTGGTTCCTTGTGGTTTAATTACATAGTATCTTAAAAAACCTTTCAGCTAACAAAACAAGCTTAACATACCTCTCTAACCATAAAAGCTTCATTACCAGCTCTGTTCTTATATTCTATTTGTTTTCTTTCTATGTACTTACACGAAAAGGATAATTCCTGTGTTGGCCATGGCATAGGAGAGCCCTAAGATGCCGCTGCCCATAATGGCATTGCTGAGGTTGAACGAGGACATTCCAAAGGAGGTTCTACCTCCATGCTGTTGGGTGCAAAACCAGAAAATGGCAATTAATTTGCATTTTACTGAGCAAGACAGACTAATCTTCCTCATTGCTGGATTTCCCTGTACTGGTCCCTTGATCTTTAGAGATGGAGCTTTTTCAAGGTTCCCAAGTCCACAGATGCTTGCCACCATAAGGAGTCTCTTTACCCCCAAAGACAGCTATGGTGGTAGTGTTTACCTCTTCCCACTCTTCAGTTGTCTCAGAGGGGAGCAGGGCTACATTCCACAGGTGACTGAGATGACACAGTTACAATGGCTGTGGTGGCTAGCCTCTGTAGAAATACATGCTGCTATCTTATAGATTACCCACCAATTGATTTTAAAAAATCAGTTTGGTTGTTTTTTTTTTTTTTAACTTAATACAACTGATTTTTGAATTTTTCCCCAGGTAGGATGTGCTTCTTTCTCTGAGGAAACAAAAGTGTGTCTGGGGGGAGAAAAAAAATGAGGGCTGGGTGTCTGGGGCTGGAGGCAGGTGAGTGGAAGAGGACAAAACCTAGGACAGGGAGGATGACGCTTTATGGAGTTACAACTGACACCAACTGGAAAAGAAAAAAGGGGAATATGGCTCTTAATTTTAGCTTACAATCACAAATAACATATTTTGGTTTTATGTGATCAGTTCTAATAAAACCTGTAACACAATCAATAAAATAATGTCTTTCTTTTCATTAAAGTCATGAAAACTTTGAATAAAGTTAAATCCTGAGTGGACAGGTACCCACATCCACATCCCAGGAACTGGTGCTGTGCTTCCACTTGCACATGGAGTTGTCTAAGGAGTGAGAGGTGCACTGAGCATGTAATGCTCAGCATCTTAAAGACAAAACAAGAATGTCCTTTCTTTAAAGCAATGCAGCTGGATGTGTATTCATTTACGCTGATGCTGGAAACAAACGATACAAGCATGCACACACTAAGGCTCTGATCTACCTGGCTTTTGGAGGAAGAAAGTCCCTCTTAACCAAATGTCTTGTCAGAAAAATGGATGCAGACCTACAATAGCTGAACACAGGTGAGATTACATGGGTGCTACTGAAGTTCAAGTGTGATCTCAATAATTTTTCTGATTACTTGTGAAAGAAAGACCCAGTTTTACTTGTAAAACAACAGAAAGGCTTTGTTGCACTAACTGTTAGAAAATGCATTTATTCTTTGAAAGCCAAAGTTATGTTGATCAAGTGACTTTGTTTACTGGAACTTTTAGAAAAAAGATTCAGGTTAATAAGACTTATTTTGTAATTATTCATTAATTCATTAAAAATGAATAAAACTTACATATTCTTCATTATAGTCTTCCAGTTTCTTTTTATCCAGATATCCATTTGTAAGGAACTTCTGACTTTCTGCATCTTCACTAGCAAATGGATTGAACACAAAGAATAATAAGAAGATATTAGATAAAACTTATAACACATATTTTATTCTAGTAATACCTTTTGTCATTAGTGGGAACTTTCCTTTGACATTGCAATAAATATTTAAAAATCCTTCAGAAAACCGCTCTCTTCTCCTGTAAGATTCTCATGTCCAATGGCATGTTTAAAAGATCTTTGCTTTGCCTTGGAATTTAGTTTTAAACCCAGTAATCTTCAAATTATATCTGATTGCAGATGCTGGAAAGTAGAATTCCATACAGCAGTGTGCTAAAGCTGAGCACATACTTCACATCAGAGCAACAAAGCCTCTTGCAACTGCCCTGTTGGACAAATGTGGTGGGGAGTGCAGCAAGCTGAGAGCTGGAGGCCAATGGCTGGTTTTGAGATGTCTTTCTCCAGTCATACAGGTGCTACTGCTGTGGTGTGCTCTGCTGGATCACCTGAGGGTGGACTGTCCCTGTGGGAGAACTGAGCTGCTGAGGTTGCACTGCTCTGAGAGTGTATTAATTTACGCATGTACTATCTGACTGGAGTGATTGGAAATTACCAAAGGGCTGGGAACCTGCAGAGGTCACTCCAGGTGGTGGCAAGGAGGAACCTGGGCTGCCTTGGATGTACTGGGTGCTCTGTCCTCCAGAGCGCAGTGGGGAGGGTCACTGCTGTGGGAAAACTGTCCCAGATACCGTTAGTGAAGCTTGTTTTTTGATTACTGTTTTCTAGCCTTAACAGAACACTTAAATGCTTACCTCCTAATTGCAGCCTTTTCTGAATCAACCAGCTCTGTGTAGTTGTCTTCGAGGCTTTCCCCACTGTTGCTCTGGTTGTCAAGCTCAATGTTGACTTTTTGCAGCTCCATACGATCCATTAGAGAGGTCAGCGCTTTCCAGCACACACACTCGCTTCTTCAGGGTAAACAGCACCGTGCTGTCTGCTTGCACCTCTCTGTCATGCAGGGACTGCCAGAACACTCTGTTCTGCAAACAAAACACACTAGAACTCATTAGAATTTTCTTCAAATTAGATAAATCAGTGTGAATTGTTCAGTTTGTGTTTGATCTTGATAATAACATTAAGAGAGGAAACTGTTACAGACTGGGAAAATTCTAGGCAAGCATAAAGGTTCCTTTATATGCCAGCACTCGGCCCTCCTGCCTCCCATAAAATGGTAAAGTGTCAGGCCAACAGATGCACAGTGGGTGTCCAGCACCTGGCAAAAATACAAAGGCAGAAGAACATAATTTACTTAACTGCTTCTTTTGAATTTCTAGGAGAGGGTGATGCAAAAGTGTTTGCTGTTAAAAAAGGAGTATAGCAGTACAGCACGCTTTCCCAGTTGTTGTAAGATTAATGCTGTCACAGGTTTAAATGTATTGTAGACTTGTCCCTTTCACTGGGATCTGACAGAGGTGAGCATTCCTGTATGATCACTTTTTGATGATTGGGAAGTGCAATTCTGATAGACCAGTTTCTGGTTTTCAGGGTACTTGTGTTTAATTCTTACCTGAGTCTGTCAGAAAAATTCCTGCCTTTTAAAAATCATATGATGCTCAACTCTTTATTTCTTATGGGCCAAATAAAACTGTATAGACCAAATTTACAAAGGGAACTTCACCTCTGGGATTTCAGCAGCTGCATGTTACAGACTCCTCTGTAGATACACACGTGGATTCATTTGCTCATAACCAGACTCAAAGGGAAAAGACTGTGCAAGAAATGCTGCAGTTTTGCAACACTTCTCCCTTCCCAAAGATATTCCTTGAGGTATTTTATATTTCCATTTCACAGCTGAGGGGACACCAGTTAAGGGAGTGAGCACAGACCAGAGAGCGCATTGCTGGCAAGCTTGCAGCCAGCATCACAGGTTCCTGACCCTCTACCTGCTGCCTTGAAATCAGGCACACACCAGCTGTCGCTCTCTCTGGTAGGAATCTAGTGCATTGTGATATTGCTTTCCATTTTCACTTGTCTGGTGTACATGAATGCTTTTAGTAAGAAGTAAGGAATCTGACTTTAATTTATGGCCTGGGGCTAGTTTTAACTTTTTTTAAATTTTTTTTAATTAATTTTTTTTTTTAATTTTAATTATTTTTTTTTTTAATTAATGAAATCCATGAAACAGGCCTGGTATTAGATTTGCATCCTGCAAACACTAATGGATGTAATTATGACCAGTAGTGTCTTGAAATTCAGCAGAACTTTGCAGAGCTGGTTCTTAGTTGGTGGAAATCCATATCTTCAGGATCCAAGCACTGCAGATACTGAGAAGTTTGGGAAGATGTTCAGACACTGGCAACATGTCCTCCCCATGAGTAACAAAAAACAGGTAGAACTGCCACTCCTTCACCTGAGGGGAAATGGGTAACCCTGTGCCTCTGGAGCCACTGCTCAACCTGCAAGATATTTAGATAAAGGGGAATGCACTGGCATCAGGTGCTCAGTTGCACCCCTTCAGGGGTTTGTGCTGGCTAGGCTGCTGCTCCTGGGGGTTGGCCAGGAACAAGGGTGGGGATGGCCAGGAACAAGAGCAGGGATGGCGTGACAGCATGGCCACCAAGGTCAGGCAGGCCTGGGCCTTGCAAGAAGCTTAGCATGTAATATTGGAGGAGAAACACCAAAGTTCATATGTTTTAGCTTCTCTGGGATTTCATGCTTTCTCCTTCTGAGTTCTGAAGTTGGTGCCTAAACATACAAGAAAAATCTCCTAGATTTACAGTGTTCCTCAGACTTGGCTTCAATATGCTGATGGTTTTGCTGCCTCCTGGGACATTTGGCTGAACAGAAAAGATTTTTCTTGAAGTATAATATTAAAATGGAATACTTATTGCAAAAGGCATTTACCTATTATTAGAGGGAAGTTATTTATTTCTATAAAACTGATTTTCCTCTTCAAATATAAGGTACTGTTCTGCATCATTTATTAAGTAATGGTTTTCAGAAATGATTAGGAAAATGATGAAATTTTTGCCGTCTGATTTCACAATGTTATTGATTCCTGTCCAGTCTGCAGTTAGGACATTTAGAGAATGGGCAATCACTTAGTAAATAATGCTGGGTCACAGATATGACTAACACTTTCATGGGTTTTGCAGTATCAGTATTTGTAATCTCCTCTATGGTATCCAATTTAGCAGATTTTGCCAGATTCTTTGTCTTCATGACAGTGACTTTATAATATTATTTTCTATGTGACTATTTCAAAATTAAATAAGTGTTATCACTGTGAAACACATAATTAAAATGTAAAGTTTTCACAAATTCTTTCGTATAAAGAAATGTTAGCCAAGTAAATCAAGAGCCTTGAAAAAAATTCTCAGAAGTTAGCCAAGGGCTGCAAAGGAAAGCAATCATTCATTTCTTAATTGACAAGACAATTTTGAACACTTATGCTGCTTCTCTGGTTTCTTAGATTTTGATTTTCTGTACAAAAGAGAAGGCTAAATTTCATTCCTGGAGAAACACCAAAGATATTTACCAGTGTAAATTATCATGTCAGTAAATCTTAAGGAGCCTATCCTTCACATTGCACTTATATGTACAGGTTAATAAATTTCTAATTCCCAATTTTGGAAGACGTGGGTAATCTCTAAAATACATTGATCAAACATTGTAAAGCAAGAAAGTTTACCTCTGAGTCAAGCAGGTTCTCTTCCTCGCTTCCTAGGCAGGTTATATCTTTTAGGAGTTGTACCTGTAAGGAAAAGTTTGCTCATGTGCAACCTAGAGCAGTTGAACAGTGATTTAAAGACAAATGGGAGTGTATGAGATGAACCAATCAACAGCTGCTACACCCCAACAACTCCCTTCGACAAACTTGCGTCAGCTCTTTTTAAAAAAAAAGGGGAAAAAAGAGAAGAAAGGTAAATCAGTTTACTGGAGCACACTGAGGGCAAACATCTCCGTTACCAGAGCTATTTACTCTCTGAGCGTAGCACTATTACAAAACGCTTGTCCACAGAGTGCTTCACCCAGGCTTGATCACACTTTCATTTCAGTCTTGATTTTTCAATAATGCACATACATGAAACTTGCAGTAGCACAATAGTAATAAGCCTGGAAAACAAGATCTGGGAAAAATACCTATGGGCTCCACGCATCTGTTATCTCTGACTACAGAGATACATCTTGCCCTGCCTGTCTGGGCTTGATCAGAAGTGTGTGCTTTCAAGTGGGTTAGTTGACCTGTGCCTTAGTTTCCCAGTTGAAATATTTACTGTAATTGGAATTATAGAGGTATATGTCAAGTAACAAATGTTATTCATTTAATGACAATATAGGCCTGTGGAGAAATATTTCATTACCAGTGATGTGCCTGTAATACTGTAGAATTTACCAGCTTTCATCCAATTACATAATGACTATAGTTAAAAACCACGATGAACCCTCCAGCCCTCTCTCCCATGTAGTCTTGGTAATTAAAGCCCTCAGACTGGCCTGAGTGAGAATGCTAGGGCCAAAGAGGGGATGTGATTTTTAGTTCTTAGAGTTTCCTGTGGAGCACTCAGACTGCTCTAGCTCAGGCTGCATGACAACCTGTGCGAACCCAACCCTGATCTACTCTGACCAGGGCTTTTGCTTGCTTGCTGCCAGCACTGGCTGTGGTATGCCAGTTTCAGAATTTCCCTCTTTCAAAAAAATCCGAGGTCCAAGATAGACAAATAGTTTAACAAAAATAAGCTCTGACTCTCTCAGTTCTGCATTCCCATGAAAAAATGACTGATTGTAAGGACCATCATGCCATATGATGCCAAAAGTAGTACAGTCCAAAGATTAAGAGCTAGAGGTCCTATCTTGCTTTAAACCTAGCACATAGGTGGAAAAATGAAAAAAATTTTGGGCTTAGAGTTGTTGAAGGCACTTTGAACCTGAAAGCTCCCTGTGTTTTCCAGTGCATCACCTGGTTTAATGAGGGAAAAAGGCTCTCCTTCTAACGCATATTACAAAGAATATGTGTCCTTAAGATATTGAAGCAGTTCTCAGCAGCAGTTTAACACCAAATTGTCCTATGACACTGCTAGGGTGAGGGAGCGGAGCTGCAGGAGGGGCTGGGTGAGGCAGCCCCACTCTGCTTGAGCCTGTTTACTTTGCACACTTGAGAGGGCTGTGGGTATGGGCAGCCTCCATATTGCACTGTTGCTCGTGTGGATGTTTCATGTAACAACAGGGGACAGAAAAACATTTCTTTAAACAAAGGAAAATAAGATTACAAACCATAAAGAAAACAGCAGGGAGTGTTGGGGACAGATGTGCTAACAAATCAGCAACAGCTGTGAAAATTACTTCTCATGCATTTTTTGAACCTGATTAAATAAATTATAATCAAGGTTATAGTTAATTTCCTTTTCAAATACCACAGATACCAGTGTCTATGTCTGATACCCATCAAGCCTCAGCAGTGTGGCACAATTATCTCTGCAGCTACATCGGGATACTTAGGTGGGTCTTTCTTCAGTGAATGGGGAGATGGAGTCATCAGAGTCAAGGGTGCTCAGCAGTTCCCCTGTACCAGCACTTGTTGCCCCAAAGATGCCAGGCACCATAACGTGTACAGGTAGATGGGGCTGGCAGGAACCATCCACATGCTCATAGGCAATTTTTTCTGCAGAGGAGCCAGCTGTATTAACATGGGGTTTCTTGCCACTGACGGTTCTTTCTGTTTATCCCTAACTAGAAAAGCACCTCTTAATTTTCATCAAGAAAGACTTCTTGCAGCAGAGCAAATGTGAGTGTACAATCTTCACACATGGTAACCTTAGGACTGCACAGTCCTTTCTGTCTTGTCTTCAGCTTGGCTGTGTTTGATTTCACTATTTGTAAAGAAACACTTTGTATATGCTAGGATTGCTTGAGATCATGCCAGAGTTCACAGAAAAAAAATAAAAATTTCTTTGTTTTGTGAAAAGAACAGGATTAAATCCTTGATTAGGATGTTGGAAACAGTGAATAAAAGAAAACACAACCTTGTGATATCCATCTCATCCATGCCTCTTTGTAGGTGGAATTAGCCTTCTGTGTGATGTATCTGCCACAGACACACTGCAGTCAGAGTAGCTCCTCTTATATTCAAAGAATGGCCAAGTGTGCTCTTGGCCACCTTTCTCCCTAAATCCACTAAATAAAATTCTTCTGTGTTAATTTGTGGGATCATATTACAAGCTGCAATACTCACCCTCAGTGCCTATGGAACAACCAGAAGCTCACCAGGGAATGTTTTCTCAGCTCAAAGCCTGTTTACCCTTTCTCTGGGGAAACCAGGTCAACTGCAATTAGAACTATGATATTTGGTAGATATCATTTCTCATATGGTGCCTTTTGGCTACCTATCATCCCAATGCCTATTGCAGTAATACCTGCCATCCTTTACAGGAGAAATTTCCAGATGTGGCACACCTGAGGATTTAGGTCACATTTCCTGCACAGAGAAGGCAGAAACAATCTTCTGTAGCTATAAATGTGTTTCCAGCCCCCGGTGGTCCAGGGGAAAATTCACTGCGCTGTCACTGCAGAGACCCGGGTTCGATTCCCGGTCGGGGCCCCTCCCCGGGCAGATGGAGCTCGTTAGCCTGTAAGGCAATCCATCTACGTCCTGAGGACCTCGCTGCCACCGTCCAAGCGTGCTTGGCCCCGGCAGATGAACCTCAGGATTAAAGGGTGGGCTCAGTTCCGCGCACACTGTGTCTCACCTAAAAAAATCCAATGCGCAGGCTGGAAGGTGGAAAGACCTTCCCCGGTTCTTCGTTCGCGAAGAGACTGGCCAACATAGTTAGAAGGGTGTTTCCAGAGCAGATGTTTTGGCAAAGCCTAGAGCTGGCAGAGATGGCAGTGCCATTAGAAAGGGCTCAGTGATCCTTGCATTCCAGATACAACCTCCTCCATTTGCCACATCAGCAGGTCCTGTTTTCTGAATGCTATAATGCTCTTTAGTCAGCAAAATCTACCAACCACTGCTCAGAGTCCTTGTCTGAGGCAAAGAGCAAAAAAGGGCTGATCTGGTTGTGTGAACTGGAGGTGCTGGCCCAGAGCTTGGTACTTCAGGTTCCCCAAACATGGAGATCACTGTTGAACTGTTGGGCAAAATCCAGCATGTTCTGCTGCCTGCCTCTGCCAGAGCTGCTGTGCCCCACACTTGAGGTGGTGGTCAGCCTCTGGGATCTGGGCTTGGGCAAGGCAAGTCAGAGCTGTGCTGCTGTCCCTGTAGCTGCTTACGTCGCAATGCATAGAAACTAGGTTGATAAAAAAGCTTTTCAGGGTGAAATAAGGTTGTACTGAACATATTGGAGATGTTTTACCAAAATTCTAAGCACACTTTTTTTCCCTGTATTTTGGCCTTATTTTTTGGAATGTGAGGTAATGTTAAATGTTCCGTTAACATTTTCCTGTTTTATACGAACAGGAAATACCATTCTCACCTATAAGCTAAAAAAATAATGGAAATAGGCCTGTTTTGTGGTAATTGCTGCTCTCTGACTCACACTGCCTCCCTCCTCATACAAGAGCCTTATGCCTGTCTGTGTTTGCTTCTTGCTCAAATACTATCTTCTGAAGTTGAAGGAGATTTTTTTTTGGAGCTCTGAGTTTAGTTTTCTCTCTGTACTCATTGTCATTGTCACCAAGACAGTTAGTTTGTAGAGCAAAGCAGAGTGTATTTTGCAATTTTATTTTGGCTGGCTGCTCTATACCAGTACACTAGAAGTCAAAGGAATCCTGGTGATGATAAGCGAACTGCATTCAAAGCACCTGACCTTACACACACATCTATACACAGGTCCAAATCTACACTTTAAAAGGGTTAGGAAGATTTTTGCAGGGATCATTTTGGTATTATCAGACTCTAACTATGTTTTACCCTCAGAAATACCCATTAAAAATAATCTTTTATTTCACGGTTCTTTAAAGTTTAAGACCAAGTCGGGCAATGTCAACTCCTGTATCTCAAACAACTTGCCTGAGTTCTCATCCAGATCCTGCAAATTTAAGCTGCTGCATGATTTCAACTGGAAAAAATAATTTGGGTTTTTCAAAATAGAAAACTTTAAGAAAGCAGCGTTTGTTTAAGCTGGCAAAGGGGAAGCTAAAGGGAGGCATTAGAGGAAGCTCATGGAAGGATAGCTACTGGAAGGATATTTACGATGACAACAGGCCAGATTCTTCTCAGTAGGGCCAGACAGCCCAGACATGGAGTGGGAACCACCAGAGTGTGGAAGGATCACATTGGACGTGAGAATGTCCAATGGACATGAGACAGTGTGACTCAGGAACAGATTGCTTAGGGAGCAGAGGCTGCAGAGTCACAGCCCTTGAAGGTTTCTGAGACTTCATAAGGCAAAGTCATGTCTGAGATGACCTTATATTTGTGTCAGCCCCTCTTTGTGGAGGATGCTGGTTCAGCTACCCTCCACAGGTCTCTTCTAACCAGTGTTTTGTTGAGTCTGTGACACTTCTTAGTGCAACAGACAGGAACACAAGGTTACCTCATTGCAGCCTCCAACTTCTTCATGAGGGGAAGAGGGGATCTGATCTCTTCTCTGTGGTGGCCAGTGACAGGACCTGAAGGAATGGTTTGAAGTTGTGTCAAGGGAGGTTTAGGTTGGATATTAGGAAAAAGTTCTTCACACAGAGTGGGGTTGCGCACTGAAACAGGCTCTCCAGATAAATGGTCACAGCACCAAGCATGACAGAGTTCAAGAATCTTTTGGACAATATTCTCATGCCCATGGTGTGACTCTTGGGGATAGTCTTATGCAGGGCCAGGAGTTGGACTTGATGATCATTGTGGGTCTCTTCCAACTTGGTGTATTCTGTGATTCTGTGATTCTGGGATATTAAAGATGCTCTCAAAAATACTGATGGCAGAAATGCAATTAGGTGAGACGCAGCCAGACATTAGGTAAACAACACTCCATGTGTCAGAAGCAAGTCAAAAAGAGGACTTAGTGGGGAATTCAATAGTCCATTGATTTCTTGAAGAGATTTGCTGGAAAAAGTGGAGACGGTTTTGTCTTTAGAAACCTTTCTATCTTCACACTATACACTGAAAATACATAATTACTCACAAAAAAGCTCAGAGTGTTCTTTTACAATATTAGTATTCTGAATGTCGCAAAACAAAACTGATGATAGTAAATGTATTCAATTCTGTGTAGCAGAATAACTGGTATGTTCTTAAAAAGGCTGCAACATTCTGTGTTTCCTTGTCAAAGCCAGGATTTTTTCTTTTTTTCCAAGTTTATTTCAGTCTCTTTGGCAATAATGAGCTTCAAGCAAGGGCAAGCATGAAAAGTTGCATTTGCAATTTGCTACAGTAAACTGGGGAAGAGATAAAAGAGAATATTAAATAAAACTCATTTGATTAATTTTATTAAATATAATTCCTTATAATAAACACAAGTTTCAGTATCATGACTATAATTTACAATATATTAACTACTTTACTACTGTACTGTTTGAGTTTGTGTGCTTATAACATTAAGTACGACTGTGGACAGCACAGGATATTTCCTTTGTGACATTACCATATCTCCTTATTGTAATGATTCTTGCCACTGCAGAGTGTAGGTATTTATTGTTGCCCAATATTTTTAACTAAAAAGGAAAACTAGAGGTTCATAACACCTAACAAAAGGCACTTCTCTGCAATGACTAAGAATGGAGAAAATGTGCCCTAGTGTCTGTATAATCTCAATAGAGATAGAAAATAACATTTCTGAAAATTATTCCTACCACCTAGAAGGGGCTTATGGTCACCAGCCAGTTTGTGTAATACTCTTCAGTCTGCTGCTTAAAGGCTTGTGGTATGAGTCTAGGCTTTGGGAAGGGTATAAGGTATAACGGTATTACTTACACTATTTCAAAGAAGGACATATCACGAAAATTTGCTTGCCTTCTTTACATCTGAACAATGCCAGGAACAGATAAAAACATCCTCTAGATTTTTACCCCATGCCTTCTGTTGTTCTAAACCCTCACATAAAAAGATTACTTTAGTGGTATAATTTCTCCTGCCATTATTTTCTGAACACATTTGGGAATGTCTTGCACTGTCAGGACAGTTATTCCTGGCTTCAAGCTTTGTCTGAGCAAAAGCAGGGGCTATCTGGAGACTTTCGCTGCAAGCCTGTATCTGTTGTTTGCTCTAGAAATGCCCACGTGCTAGAAAGAACATATTGTCCATGCTCTGCATGGAATGAGGCTGAGCAAACAAAGCTGTGGGGCAAAGGAATGGTGAATTCACTGGGTAGTGAATAGCCACAGTTGGATAACATGGAATATAATACCATGATTTTAAATGTAATAGCTCACTGATGAATATTGAGCTATTATATCACTTTAGCCTATACTGATATATGAGAAGTCTTAACACCCCTGATTGTATGAAACTATGTATTGCAATGTATCCAGTCTCTTTTCACTGTGGTTTTTGCTAAGGGCCCCTCTCAAATCTTCGTTTGCGAAGCCTAGCCATGATGATAATGATGATGATGATGAGACATCTACCCTTTCAGGTGACTAACAGAGTGCCTGGGGTTTCTCGCAGCTGCTGCCATGTTCTGCCCAAATGTGACTGAATGATTCAGACTCTCAAATTTACCACTGCTTTGACACCTCTGACTTGGGCAATGAGTGATGCTGAGACTAAGGGGCTCATCCAGAGCTGCATGAGGCATGTCTTTGGAACCTCTCTTTCTTTTAAGATCTGGGAAAACTGCAGGTCCAGAAAGAAAAAGAGTTAAAGAGTTAAACTAAGTTTGATATTTTGATCCCCATCCTCATTTCAGGAGGCTAATTTTCACAGCAGCTGCAATGACCCCTTGCATTCTGAGAAATCCATCAGAAGCAGATCAGCTCAGATCCAACCTGCCAAATCATTTAATTTAGGTGGTTTCCATCTCTGCAGCCGCTTCTCATGGAGGTCCTTCAACTGTAAATAAGGAAAGGTTTCCAGCAGGATTACAGCAGGATTTCCAGTAGGATTAGGCTGGACTAGCCTGCTTATGGATCCCCCTTCCCTGAGGCACAATGCCTCTCCCATTGCATGACTGGACATGTGTCCACTACAGCATGTATCTGCAGTTATCTACCATGAGCTAAACACACAGGCTGGAGAGAGCTCAGCGTTCGTAATTTAATAGGGACACATACATACATTTTTGTTCATTTGTACATTTTGTTCATTTGTACATATTGTTCAAATATAGGCCAGATGAGCCTATATTTGTTTAGTAGTGCACAGTTCTCAAATGCCTCCATATGTACCAGCATGATGTGCTGAGATAGAAGGCCTACCATCACTGTTCCTCACCCTAGGAACACAATGAAGGCCTTGAAGAGTTCTCATGAAACCATCTGGATAGCGTTATCTGGAGTGCAGTTAGTTGGTCAAAGGTGCAGAAAAGGTTATTTCCCTCCATTGGGCACTTTTGAGTTTTATTCCCCCAGAAAGGACTACAACAAGATGGCAGTGGAGTACAAAGCATACAAGAGGAGGTTGAGGGAGCTAGGCTTGGTCAGTCTGCAGAAAACAAGGAAAAAGAGAGATCTGTTTGCTGTCTACAGCAACCTAATGGGAATATGAGAAGAGAGAGACAGGTTCTTCTTGGAGGCAGAGAGGCACAGGATTTTGTAAAACACACATGGAAAGCCACTGATAACTTTGTTTCAACAGTAATTTTTAGGGCCCCATGGCTACATTTCTGTTTATAAAAATAACAAGATGTTCATATAAAGTTGATGTGATTAAAATCATCCTGAGAAAATAATGAGATTCCCCTTCATTATCAGACTCTGCGGGAGACCAATACTGCTGTTTGTGCTGTCTGAGCGATGTATAATACTTTCCACCACTTAACAACGTTTTTTAGAACCTAAGAGCAGAGTCAGCTCTTTAGAAGGAATCATTATGAGGTACCATTCTTAAAAAAGTTTATCTTCGCACAAGAGTAAAAGCATGCTTTCGGGAGACATATGAGTATTGATATCTTACAACAATTTCCCATTTATTAAAATCAATGAAATAAAGGTGAAATGTATACATTTCTGGCTCAGTAGAGTGTGAGCCCATTACACTCTTCCGACAGTGAGGGGCAGATCCTGTACACCCACACAGCCTGTTCTACCCAGGTGCCCTGCAGTGAGTGCAGTGTAGAAAAATTAGTTCCTGGTTCTGCTGCAGACTTTTCCTCCTTGTTGAACACACCTCTAAGGCAACATTCAGGGAGAACTTAGGCACTAGAGTAGAAGTCAGTGCTCAGACACCAGTGTGTAAGGCACTGACACTTTCCCAGGGGGGAAAAAGTCCTGTATAGTTTGGTCACCACCTAAGCTAAGCGGCTCCAGACATGTGCAACTCAGGCTCTATAAAGTCAAAGTTTCTTCACTGTACAATCTGGCCCTTCTGTTCAAAATACACCAAGCATACAACTACTGCTATGAAATGTGACAGCCTAACAAAACTTCAGTTCTCTTCTGTTGCACTCCTAAGGGTTCTGTGGGCTGGACTGACTTTGAGCATGGGCAGTGCCAGCACATGTCTGCCCAAAACATACCTTGTAGAAAAACTCACGACAGCTCAGAATAAGATCTTGCTATGTCCTTAGTGTCTGCTCCCCCAGCCTTTAACCTGCAAAATCGGGAATGCAGTACATCCCTATTTCACTTGGACATCACAGGGATAAGTACATTCAAGGCTAAGTAGCAAAGTCCTTCAAGCAAAGTTGGCTGCCATTTATCATCTATTTAATGATTGAATAATATAGAAAAAACAAAAGACAAAATGCAAAAATGGTTAACGTTATTGAAAACATACTGTATGTAACACATTCTTGTTCCTACTTTATTTTGTTGAAAAGCTTTATCTCTATCGGTTTCACATAGTTCTCTTGATAGTGTTCCTTACCCCATGGGAGTGACTTTCTGAATGCTTTAGAGTTTCTAAAAAATTTTTTTGAAATCACCAGATGACTTATAACAATGATTCATGTTATTGTTATTACTCATTATTATCATTTGTCATATGAGACAATGCCTGGCTTTGCATTTTTACTCTTTTGAAAGAGAAATCTGGCTCAGCTCTGAAGGCTCCAAATTCTGTTTATTATACTAGCTGAAACATGTTTATTACACTGGTATGTTTTTATATCCCTCCTGCTACCATGTGCAAAACATACTTTTGCAGTGACCAAACTGAAAATTCTGCAAGGCTTTGCTCTTTCTGATCAAGCCATTGATCCACCAAGTTTAGCAGCTTCATGTGGTGGTAGCCTGTATCTGACCCAGCAGTTTGTCCTTCACCTCTCAGTACTGCACTTAATCCTGAGAGGCCTCCCATGGAGAAGACGCCTTCATGAATTCCAGTCCTTATTTATGAGATTTCCTGAGTTTCAAGCTCTATTCCTTTCTGAAAAATGTGAGTTAGAAACAGTTATGTACTGCCTGCCTGTATGGTTGCTGGTGCAATGGTGTTTGATTGAGAGGACAAGCCACTCAAGATATAGATGCAATGTATATATCTGTAATAGCTAAAAATAACAGCAACAGTAATGACAAACCTATTCTCATGTTGCAGCTTCAATGAGTTTCAGCATAACCTTGTCCAAGAGGCTTTCAAGGCACTTTGTCCATTTGGCCTTTTGGACCCTTGAGCTGCATTGAGTCCACAGCTTGATGGTAGGAAGTCAAGTGACTTTCTGAACACAAATAGTGTTCAGAGAAAGTCATCTTATGGGAACTCAGTCACTGTCACTACCTCCTCGATTGTGTACCATATCTGAAAGACTAGCAAGTTTTACTTCTTGACATCTGGAAATGTTCCCTGCTGAATTCTGCAGTTGGATCTAATGAATTACACTGCCTTTCCCTACAAATCTTATGCTATCAGGTTATCTGTGATTCAGTGACTAATGAGATATTGCTAGAAATACACTAAAGGTTCATGGTGGCACGAAAACCTCCCAAACACTTTGCTTGATGTTGCACTGATGTCAATATTTATTGTCTCTGTCACAGGCTCAGAAAGATTACACAGAGATGGCCAGGACGCTTCACTTTGTAGGGTTATATACAGCACTTTCCTTCTAGTTTTGAGTTTAAGAGACAATGCATCAGAGCTGGTGTCAATGAGACAAATTTTTCATTCAGCCCAAATGCTGTTGGGGAGGGAAGGGAACGAGTGGCTGATGTGTCTGGCTTCCTGCTTCTTGCTCCACAGACCCTGGCTGGGTTTGAGCCCCGTAGGAGCAATGCTAACTCTGTAGTCCCACAACTCCCTTAAGTCAACATAAGCAAATGCTGATGCTAAAAGAGGCAGTGCCAACTTCACACTGACCCAATCACTGTTTTCACTCTCCTTGCTTCCCCAGTGACTGCAAATAGTCATAAATACAAATGGGAGGGGAAAAAAAAAAGAATTTAGTTTTAATGTAGAGTGTTGTCCTATTACTGCACTGACATCTGGCAGAAGGGAGAGAGATATGCAAATGGCAATAATCAGGCAGAGGACTGGAAGGTAAGCCAGGACTGCTTATTACAGTTTAAACAAATTCTGGAAGTAGCGAGTAACCTGCAGCACTTGTACAATGTTCCCGCGGGACTAAAAAGGAGTGGAGGGAGGGTGTGTGAAGGCAGGAGGCAGACTTCCCTGGTCCTTCATATCCAGATTAGGCAGATTGGATGAAAACAACTTTTTGACTCTGAGAAAATGCCATCGGAAATGTTTAAGCTATTCTAAACATAGCTAAAATACCCTTTACTTACAAAGTGCTTCACGTTACCTATGATGACATCCAAAGTCAAGTACTGGCAATTTCTAATGAAACGTAGTCTAGTCAGGATGTCCTTTTAAATCAAAACCATTGTCTCATCTTTTTTTTTTTGAGAAGAAAATCACTTGCCTCATAAAAAGTTTTTATGTTTCAGAAAATTATATTGAGATGATATAATGTTGCTTAATTGATGTTATATAATGTTTCTTAATAATGACTCTTATAACAGCATTACTTAAAACAATTAAATCAATTAGTTCAATAAAATTTTTCAGCTGAATGGCAATATTTTGGCACTGTAGCTGATTGAGTTTACTGCCTTTGCAATTAATGAAAGATTGGTTCCTTTAGCAATTACACTGATTAGTCTGCAGTGAGAACATTTTCCCTTTCTCATCTCCCACTGCTACCAAAGGGCCTTTATAACTAGATTTTTGTTCTCTCTTTAATCCTAAATTAACAGAGTTTATCAGCGTCCTGTCTCAGTAGAATTCTTGGAAAAAATTTGATTTCACATTTTACTTTTGCTAAAACTTCATCAAAATAAGCAAATCCAAGAAGTGACTTTACTGGATACTAAGGCATCATGCCAGCCACAAGCACCTAATATTTGTTTAATGTAAAAAAATTTCAGCTGTGGCTGTTCAGGAACAAGTAAGAGTTAGTATCTTAACCTGGGATAGAAAAGTAACTGTTTATCAAAAAATAGCATAAAGAACCTTTTCCTATCCCAAGTAATCAAGCTTCTGTCAAGGTAAAATAAATGTCAATCAAGTTTTAAATTGAAACACATCTGGTAAAAATTAGAGAAAAGTGAAGCCAGATACTTCACTCCACTTTGAGAACTAACTCAGTAGTGAGTACAGAGGCTTCGCAGTAGATGAGACCTTCTTATAATTCTGTACAGTTGAGGAAACACTCTCCAAATTGGAGAGTTTTGTCTTTCTGAAGCTGAAAATAAAAGTTTTTACCATACTGGTTAAAGTAGTACTTAATGAGAAAAAAATCTGTTAATATAGTAGCTTTTTTTTTTTTTTTTTTTTTTTTTTTTTTTTTTTTTTTTTTTTTTTTTTTTTTTTTTTTTTTTTTTTTTTAAGAAAAACCCTAAATTATTAAAGCTGTTTCTTGACTTCCAGTAAGTGATGAATATTTCTTTTAAACAAATCTTTTTAGTGAAAGTTTTTTTCCTGGTTCAGCAGACTGAATGAACATGGC
Organism: Empidonax traillii; assembly: GCF_003031625.1. Lineage (NCBI taxonomy): Eukaryota > Metazoa > Chordata > Aves > Passeriformes > Tyrannidae > Empidonax > Empidonax traillii. The sequence goes on along the minus strand of NW_020955567.1, from coordinate 243,885 downwards.
AGGAAAGGCTGTGAGCATGGGGCAATGAGCAGGCACCATTTCTGCAAAGACTCATCCTTCTTTAATTTGCTCTTGCCTGTTCAAAGTAATCAGAAATTACGTATACAGGTACTGTTAAAACAGAGCTGTATTTATATATTGTTTTGTCACCATTAATTTACACCTCTTTTTTCCCTCTCAAATATTAAAAATTTTTTAACGAGGGATAAGTTTTGTTGCGTACTCTGCTTGACTCTGTTAAGTGTAGTTTGAAGTAAAATCTGGAAATCATTGACTCCCACAGGAAATTAGTGTTCTACTTTTATCTGCTGCACATTCATATACCACTATTATTTATTATACTACTGTGTAAATTTGCACAAATATCGACTAGTAATTTCGTAAATCTGAAAACCACAGTTCCCAGGTGACGACCATGACCCTAGAAAAAACCTAGAGAAAACAACCTCATTACGAGACATACCTTGCAATAAATGTTTGTTTAACTGGAAATCCACAAGAGCAGCTGCCCAGTGCAATGGTACATATTTGCTTCTGAATCTTTTCTCAAAGAGACTATTTAAACATGTTGATGAACTGAGCTGGATTTTTCCCCACCTCCATTCCAGCAAAACAAGGAGACTCAGAAGATAAAGCTTATTTTGTTATTGCAAGTAGTGCTATGTGGTAAGTGAGAAATTTACTTTCTATAGTTGTATTTAATTATGAAGGTGGGAAGCATCCATTTCCTGTACAGATGCAATGTCTCTGTGTACTGCTCAGTGATATTTCTATTTGAAAATGAATATACTTCTATTTCTAGAAGTGTTTGTGTATAGAACTCCTTCTTGTCCATATTTGGTTGATGTTAAAGATCTACTACTCTAGCTTGACCACTTTGGCAAGAGGAAACAAGTATTACTTGTATTAAGACTATGACTCCAATTCAAACTATATGATGTGTTTCAGATCTGTTTCTGATTTATGCTAAACCGTAAACAGCTGAAAATGATAACAAGGGTTTTATGATATGTGCAGCTGGACTAACTATCACTAAATTTCATGCAACATTCCGAACAGCAACAGTGATAACAGAGATTTTTCAATTGCCTCCATTCTGGGCTAAGTTTGATGCTTTGACCTAGAGGGGAAAGTTTGTATATCCTGAGCCAGTCACACTTTACACTTTCTCTCTGGACTCTGTTTTAGCTTTTATTCTGCCACTGTCTGAATGGGAATCCCTTCAGCCTGTCAACATTTAACTTTAATTAGCTGAAGAAATTTCTGTAACACTCCTTCTCTCTTGGAGCTGTTTCTGCAACCATTTTAGCCCCAAAACCAAAGGAAACAGAAATGGCCATGACAGCTGGTGTCACTCATCTCCTCCTCCACCCCTGGCCAATAATGTAATTTGTGAGAAAGGACTTGACTCAAAATATCCCTTCTACACCTGTGGGCAGCAGTTATGCTTGTGACAAACTTCACTCTCTCATATAGGAAGATCTGATCTAATGATACACTAAGTGTCACAAAAGTAAATGTTCTCAGAGTAGGAATGATGTTTTCCGTAGTAAAGTAGAAACAAAAAAAGTAGAAGGCATGCTTTTAAGATGTGTGAAGTCCTGTGGCACCTATTTCAAACAAAACTAAAAATGTCCATCAGCTACTTATTCTTTTGTTTAGTTTGTGTTTTCACTTGCTTTGGAGTTTGTAGGTAATAAACCATAAAGTAGAAACATGGGCTGAATCCTGAGACATTTATTCAGACTAAGGTCTTATTACTGGCAAAGGAAGACCTGAGTAGCCTTGTCATCCCCTAATTTTTCAACATAAAAAGGAAAAATACTAAAAAATCATATTCATTCAGCATCCAGTAATTTTACTTCTTTCAGTTTCAATAATCAGAACATTTACCACTAATCTGATTTAAAAGCAGAATATGAAACCATGCCTCCTAACAAGATCTGTGATGAGCTTGAGGAACAAAGGTTCATTCCTTAAATTTCAGCTTTTGGTTTCATGGTGGAATTTTCTGATTCCCGTTAACTTATCCTGTCTTTTCTCGTCCTCTGCAATGACTTTAACATTAATGTCTGAAAAATTACTTTTAAATTTCCAGACCTAACTGCCAGATGGATTAGAGAGTAAAAGGAGAGCTTATTAAGAATCACAGGTGCTTTGTAAATTAAGGTGATTTCTAAACAGCTAGAAAAACAAGAAGATGTTATGCTTCCACACCTCCTCCCCCCGATGTTTTGCAATTTTCTATTTATTTTGAATAAAAATTTGCCTTGAAGCAAAATTATGGTTTGGTTGTGTATAGAGAAACTGTCCATGCTGGTTATGAAATCTAAATCATCAAATGAATTACCGAGACCAGATCGTAATCTTGACTTCTACTACTTCCAAGACTTATCCGTGTTAGTGGTATATGACAGGTTTTTCAAATCCTAATACTGAATTGTGATGAGAACGAAAGTGTGATAATAATTTACTCCCTATTTCAAAATGATTTTAAGAATATCAGTTAGTTTTCATAGAATTTTTTGATTGGCTAATATGATGCATGAGCTTTCATCTTTTAATTGGACATCTGACCTTAAAGCAATATTTTTAGACATTCTTTATGTTTTTCTGAAAAACATAATTCTTACATTTTTTTATTACTTCCTTCAAACTCTGAACTCTTTAGCATGATAGTCTGATATTTTATACAACGTTACGCTTTCCATGACTTGAAAGCGAAATTCAAAATATTGACAAGATGATGAATTTTTCCCTTTTCTGAACTTTACACATTTGGATAATGATGAAAATTATAATACTGTGGTTCTGCATTTTTGTTTTCTGATGCTAATAATTTACAGGAGCAGACTAAAATCATGTAAAATTATGCAACAAGCGTGTCTCTTGTACGCCTTTCAAGACCTAGAATCTGTGGTTCACTGGTAGTCCATAAGATTTTGGTAAAGATGTAACCCACAAGATCACATTTCTAGCTTTTCCTGATAAATTTTCTGTTATAAGAATAGAGACAGTAACATCATGAAGTCTTAGCCACCACCGAGTTTCACTAAGACATACTGGATTTACCACAAAACAAAATTGATAAGTATATATAAATAACTTTAAAACAAGCTATCGTGTCTCAGAAAAGTGATACATAGAATAAATAGTATCATGCTGGTACAAATTTTTAAGCACAGACCAAGACTTTTTCCACCTCTTCTAGGTATTTTATTCTGTACATTTGCCATCTCAAGGGAATAATTTGAATGCATTCTAATGGTAATGCCAATAAGGAAACTAGAGATATGTCAACTTTTTCAACATATAGACACTGATCTGCTAAGGGATAATGAGAGGTTTCTCTTAGCACATTGTTCTGGTGTATCCCCTTGTTTTCTGTTGGTTTTTTTTTTTTTTTTTTTTTTTTTTTTTCAAGCTCAGATGCTGTTTTCTGGGTTCCATTTATTTGAAAAAGTAATTTATGTCTTATCATGCATGAGATGGACAGAGCTGCCATGCTTTACCCTGATGATATTACATGGGTATTCAGCCTTGGGGTCTGAAAAATGTTCCAATGATGATCCTTAAATGTAGAACTTAGTCCTTTCCTTCCAGTTGTTCTTGCTCCAGTTCTTTTATACACAAGTGAAGGAAAGAGATAAAAAGAGAAAGAAGGAGTATGCTGACTTGCTGTCGTAGGTGGATTTTTTTTGTACGTTGATTAGTACAACTGAAGATAACTGGTAGGGAAAATATGAATACAGGATCCTAATAGAAGAAAAAAGATTAGCTACTAGTCTTCATAGTGGTAATTCTTTTGAAAAGTGGGTAGAGTAGTACTTTAGTCATGTTCTACTCACAGGAAAGTGCCAGAAAACAAGTAAAATTCAATATTTTCTACTATTCCTTTGTTTATATTACTGGATGGTATTTTCTAAAATTTTTAGTGTTGCAGCTTTTGACCCTTATACTGCAATGTCAGATATTGGCTTGTATTTGAAATGGAGGCTGTAAAACAGAAGACTGAAAGGGCATTTCACAACTTCAAGTGCTGTAATCCTTGATTTTGTAGAGTTTGAGGTCTACACTATGCAGGAACTGAGCAACAAGCTGGGCAGCAACATCCAAATACCGTAGCACTTAAAACTTGGAGACATCCTGAAAACACCATCAAAATTGTTTCAAGGATCTCTATGACTCCATTCAACATGAAGTGCCTTAGTTTAAAGGTCTTTTTGTTAAAAAAAACAGTTTCCATGGTTTATGTCCGGGCAATATCTGAAACATGTTACATCTCTCTAACTATTGGAGTGAATTCTCAAAAAAAACCCCTCCCTTTCTCATTACCAGCTAATGAAGTACATCTATGATCTGTTTGAATTTCTCCATCCAACCATGTTCTTCCTGACTTACGAGAAAGATATGTTTGTTCAGCCACACTTTTCAGACAATTCAATAATAACCGTCCACTCTTACTGGATGACATGAAGCACAGAAGAAAGTGTTCCATTTAAAATTGTAGTCTTCACAAGGTCAACATGTAAGCACACATGCAAGTTCCAGTAAGTCCTAGTGTAATAATCAGACCTTGCAGGCAAGTTGGGTAAACGTAATTATCTTTTTTATGGTATATTCTGAATTTTCTACCCAGGTCCCTAAAACTTACAGTTTGAGTAAACATATATATATTTAGAAATACTTTTGTAGCAGTTTTCCTTCAAAAATATTACTGACTGCAAGGGATTTTGTCAAATATAGATGTTGCCTACAAAAGTTTGTTAAAAAAAAGCCGATGAAAACAAAATATTTAATCAGGTAAATCTACAAATTTATACAAATGTACAATGCAAGAACTATCCTGATCTACACAGGAGAGCACATAGAGAAAAATATACTTGGAAAGTTACTCACTCTTTTTTGAAATAAATTATTAGAAAACTAAATAGGTGTCAAAAAGATAAAAGTATTCCATTACTTTCAACTAAGCACTCCTTTCCTATGTGTTATCCTGGAGAGAGACTCAAATAATTCATCAAAAAGAATGCGCTAGAGTCTTCAAGTTACCTTTCTAATGCCATTTAGTTAAATAGAATCATTAAATACCAATATTAAGGACCTGGTTCTCCTTTATACAGAAGTGGTTTTATGTGACTCGAGCAGTACAGAAGGGCTGTACAGAAAGGCTGCAAAACAAGTACTGCAATTAATGCATGACTGAATGCCCACTGGCACCACTGGAACAGTGAAATGAAAACTAACCCTCAAATTTTCCTAAAGATTTTTCTAATTGAAAAGTCCCATAAATAATCAAAGTCATTAACTACTAAAGAAAGAAACAAATGTATTGATTTTTTAATTTGATTTTTATGACAGAAGACTTCAGAAAGGTATTAATGCTGTGATAAAAGTACAGTAGAAGAGTATAAAGGCTTTTCTGCATTGGGTTTAGGAATAGTTTTCTTTGTTTTTTTTTAGCAAATCATAACAGGAAAACAAGTATTTTTCATAGAAATGCTGACATAACTTTACTAATAGCACCTTTAACGGAGATTGTTACAGTGTGTATTTACTCAGGTACAGGATTAAATAAGAGATGTGAACTCACCATAGCAACCCCTGCACTACATTGCAGATATGCTGCTTCTAAGATACGGCAAATGTTTCTGAGGAAATACACATGAATATTAGATAAACATCTATCAATTCCAAGTTGTGTTTCAAAAATACTTTGCCATACTGTGTGACAAAAAGCAACATAACTTGATGTTATGTAAATTAATGTATTACTGGCTGGTATTTTCATTGTGTTATGATTACTGGTTCAAAATATAAGTTTGATTAACTCACCAATTCACTGTAGCAAAAATAGTGACAAACACACTATTGAGCTCCTCCTAAATAACACTGTGAATCCTTACCTTCCCTATTAATCTGGGAAACTCGTCTGTCCTTTTTTGGGCCTAATAGTCTGAGATCTGGCAAAAATACTACCTTTCACCATTAGATATTCAGTAGAGTTATGTGAATACAGTTAAGCTTGAAAGTAGGTTTTCTTCTAGACAGTCTTTTATTGCACTTTTAGACATTTTACAGTTTCTTCTTCATTATCCCTCTGCATCTTGAATTTTATCAAGTAATTTGTGCCCCTTCAATTTATCTTTATGCAGATTGGCTTTTCTTGTTTTGTATAAACAAAACATCATTGTATTTACAAAGTTACTGACTTTTTTTTTACTTAAGGGTTTTCGTTTTCAACTTCAAATCACTTTATGAAGTGCCTGAAGTGAGTTCCTGATGATCCTAGTGGGCTGCTACACTTCCTGCAATGAAATTTTTGCTGCTGTATATTTCTTATGCTTTACCCAAAAATTAATGGCAGAATTTACTCCTGGAAGGAGAATTAAGTGGACATATTGCTTTATTCTTTTCTTGATATTAAGCAAACGTATTGTCTCTTCCCAGATTTCACTTGTAGAGGGGGAAGACCTATTTTCTCACATTACCTGGGAAGACTGATACAGAACAAGTACTCTGTTTTGCCACATAAAGTTGTCTCCATACGTTCTTTCCTCACTGTTCACCAACTTCCTTGGGAGACACACATCAAAAGTCTTTTATCTGCTGGTTATGTGCTGTAACTTGAGCGCAGAGGCATCATGTGAGCAACAGGAGCTGTGCACAACTCCAGGCTACAAGCTTCCCTCCTCTCCACATTTAGTCCATTGGGACCACCTGGAAGATTTAAACATAGAGACAAGGCTGCTAGCTCTACTAAATTGCTAGTATGCACTAGGGTTGACTTTTCTTGCTCTTTCTTCGCAGTCTACTTTAGCCTGCTTGGACTGAGCAACTACCTGATTCATCAGTGAACTGTATGTTTTAAGATCTGCACTATTTTCTGAGGAAAGGAAGAGATTGCACGGGGTGTGCAATATAGAAACTCACATGGATGCAAACTGATATACATTTGTGATTGTATAGAGCTGATATACTAAGATGAGCCACAATGCATCTGGATGCTCAATGTCTATGGAAACAGTGAGGCTTTAGACCTTCAGATTTCTTATATAGAATATCACAAAAATGATAAAAATTAATGTCGTTATGTGTTCCCCCTACAACTGGCTGCCTGCAAAACCTGTGAAGTTTAATCATTAATAGCAATTACCAGTTTAATCATTAATAGCAATTACTTTCTATACTTCACAGCAGAAAGCTCTATATTTTGCAGGAAACATAAGGAACACTTCATCATTCTTCTACACCTCAGCAGCGCCACCCCCACAACATCAACATCAAGCCAGCTTAGAGGTGTTTCCCTTAAAAAGACTTTTTACCCTCTCACTCCTGTCTGTTTTTGAATCTTGGACAGCCCAAAAGACAGCTCACAGCTATGTTAAAATAATTTAATATTGATTTTTTTTTAAATAATGAAAAGTGTTATTTTTAATCAAAGGGGAACCCTTGCAGTTCACCTACCATTTGAATTTGCATTTTAATCATATTTCAAGCCCTCCAAGGTTCAGCAGATTAAATGGCATGACGAATGCAAGCAACTGAACAAAACAGTTGAAGAATGAAATCCATGTTCTTGGGATTAGTAAGGAGAGAAAAGAAGATACTACTGCAAAATATTTAGGTATCTCCAATGTACAAAACATCTCTGAAATGCTGAAGCCCGGCAGAGCAGGAGAAACAAGATCCAAAAGTTATTGTTCAGATGTATTCTATGTTGACATCCTTCAATTCAGTATTCTGAATTATGTGTTAGAAATATTATATGTCTTAGGTATGAAGAGTGAAAAATCCTGAACTATATGAAAACAAATTAATACGCTAAAATATAACAGAATTATAAAAATGCCTGTGTTTTTGCCAGAAGAATGTGAAATCAAACAACTATTGTGCTTACAACAACTCTAATGGCATATATTTAAATAAAGAAATATCAGAAGAATGAATGGAGTTATTAAAATGCAAAATAATCGATTTTCTATACTGATGATTATTAAAATGAGTTCTAGTAAGTAGTATATATCTTCAAAACGTATGGATGTGCTTTAAAGAACTCAGGATTTTCATAAACAGAGAAGGCATGAAAAGATTTGTTTGGAACAGCTCAGGCAAATTATTCTCTATGGCTTCTGATTTGTCAGAGGTGAGGTGGAATGAATTAACAGGAATAAGACTGGTTACAATATCCTCACATGTACTCCCAACAGATAGGTGAGGATTAAAAATGGTAGCATCATCAAATTACTGAAATTTCTGTCTTCAGATGTACATTAACTTTTTTTCTTAAATAATGCAATTTCTTTTTGATACACAAAAAGTGATGTTCTTTCAACGCTGAAAATGTACAGACTTCTGTGAATTTACTGACCTACCTGGCTGAATTTTGAGAAGAAAAATCCACAATATCAATAATTATAACTTTAATATCCTACATGGCTAAAACTTATTTTCACCTTGCTGATGTGGGATGCCAACATATCAAAGCCCTAAGCAGATTCCAACTATTCTTTTCCCATTTCCCTCTCTTGTAAGACTTGTCCCACCAGCTCTTGTAGCCAGAGCAATCCCAAATACAAATACAGACTGACCAGACCACCTCTTTTATGAGGAAAGGTGGAGAGAACTGGGGCTGTTCAACCTCAAGAAGAGAAGGCTCCATGGAGAGCTTATAAGAGCCTTCCAGTACCTAGAGGGTTTACAAGAGAGGTGGAGAGGGACTTTTTACAGGGGCATGTAGTAGTAGGACAAGTAGGAGAGGGCCTTAAACTGAAAGAGGATAGGTTTAAATTAGATATTAGGAAGAAATTCTTTACTGTGAGGGTGCTGAGGTACTGAAAGAGGTTGCTCAGAGAAGTTGTGGATGCCCCATTCCTGGAAGTGTTTGAGACCAGGTTGGATGAGGCTTTGAGATACCTGGTATAGTGGAACATGTCCCTGCCTGTGGCAGGGAGGTTGCAACTAGATGATCTTGAAGGTCCCTTCCAAACCAGAACACTCTGTGTTTCCGTGATTCTGTGATTGTATGAATGTGTTCAGTGTTGCTCAGCACATCCATTCACTAAAAATCTAAACTTTCTTGCTTAATGATATACCTTACATGCCTTCAGCCTTAAACTGGTCTATTTGGGTGTGTGTCATGTTATTCTTATACGTTTTCATAGCAATTTTGAGGAACCAGCTGATTAAAAATGTGCTTATAGACTTTAAAGACTTGTCAACACCACAGAATTTTATCTTTAGAATGGCTGTGAAAACCTAAGCTGGTTGCGTGCTGAGTACAAGAGATCAGTTAGTGCAGACCAGAGCAATATCATCTCCACCATTTTTGGATTCATCATTCAGGACAACTGAGGTTTTACATATTTTGCAGCAGAAATAATCATCAGTTTTAGAATAAAAATAAATACATGTTGACCATCCCTATTACTGTTGAAATCTTTATCTTATACTTTGATTTAACTTGTTTTAAATTGCACTATTTCTTGTAAGTTAAAATTAATGAGTTTTATTTCTGCTGCTTTATCTGATTTGGTCACCTTTATTACTAGTTTATTATGCCAAGAGCTTTCTTCTATTTTCTATTTACAGATTTCTAATAAATTTTGAATGTGTAAGGATTTTCTGCAGTGAATTTAATCCTACTGACAAAATGCTTGTTTTTCTTATGAACCCCTCATGGGCTCTCAGAAATTGCCCACCCCAGTCAAGTTAAAAGGTTAAAACTCCTGATGTATTTTATAAAGTCTATGCTGAAGTCTCTGAATTCTTCCACTTAGCTAATCATTGAGGGATTTATTACTTTGGCATGCTCCCTTTATCAGTCCTGAGAATTCATGCTATGCCAAAGTAAGGTGGTTCACAAAGGTCTTCTCTCTGTGGTACAGAAATGCAAACCCCTCAAATATATTGTGAATATTTTTGATAGCAGAGGCAATGGTTCAGTTAAAACCTTGAAGCATTTTATTAAGTCCCAAAACCTCACTGTCAATCAACATGTTTCTATTTGATTAGAGGGAAATGGTATTTTTTTCTTACAAACTAACAAGTTTATTCATTGAAGATGTTTAAAAATTGGATCTTTAAAAATCTGTTTAAAATCTACTGATGAAGTGCATCCACCTTATATGTAAATTTTTTTTATAACAGTACCATTTTCCCACCAGTTTTCTATTCTTTTTCATGGAGAGTTATTTATGCTTGGGGTAAGGGATGATGTACAGCAACAGAAGGGATAGTCCTTAGTGTTACTGTGCACCAGTGACATGCTCTGGTCCCAGATAACTATGGCTGTGGTAGAGTTCAAGGGTGCACCTTTGCCCTGACCTGGGGGTCTGAGTGCTGCTGGGTGAGGCCCCCACCCTGGTTCTGTGCCCCCCCAAACCGGTGCCCTGTTCATGGTGGGGGCTGAGGCCAAGCGACCCAGGGGCTGGAGGAGATGTTTAGCCCAGGCTCTCTCCAGTCCTGGTGGCCTCCTGCCTAGACAAGCTCTGCCAAGAGCTGTATTTAACCTCCGGTTTTCATTCCCTTGCCATGACTTCCTTCCTAAGCAAAACATACTGTTGCTGCTCAGGTGAGAAGGGATGGTTCAGCCAGCGTTGGTGAAAGCCTGTCAACAGATGCCTGCCTAAGAACTTGTGTGACAATTTACACCTTTGTTATCATTCAAAACTTCAAGCTGCTCACTGTGCTTGCTTTTGACTGTCTCTTTGCTCATTTTAGGGATAAAATTAATTGTGAACCTACAGTGGCAGAGTTTGTCATAGCCTATGTGAACTGTGCTACGGCTTCCCGACATCTGTAGCCCTCCTTCAATACATGTTGCTGTAGATATTCACTGGGCGGACTCATTCGTTAAAAATCAAAGCACATCCCCTTACATCATTATCCTTCCCTCACAAAAATGTATTTCATCTTTACTTTTCCCCCACCTGCCTTACTCCTGATGGAAACAATATTGCACATATTGTAACTTGATGTTAAAATGACTGTTTTATAGTAGTTAATGTTTTGTATTTCTTAAAATTCCATTTCTAATTTTTTGTAGTGGTAAAAAAACTGTTCACATCACCTTTGTAAAAATTAAATGCCAGCATTACGTGGCTCAGTGAAGTACCACAAATTTTTCAGTATTACCATCTCAGATTTCTGGACAGCATGACTTTTTTTTTTGCTATGTCCATGTTTTCCATAGTGTTTTCAATTACAATATTTGAAAAAGAATATTTATTTCTCTTTTGCAGGGAACATTTCTGTTTGACATCACATAGTAATTCCTCATCAATGGAGCTTGAAACAAGTGGGCATTAAAGACTGATATAATATTGTATGGATTTACTGCTGAGTATGCACCACACACCAGCCAAGAGAATGGAATACCCAAAGTGTTGAACAGATATAAAAAATGACTAAGCCTCTCTCTTCTAGATTTATTGGTACAAATGGTCCCTTTTTAAGAGTTAACTTCAAGTCAAATCTGCCAATTCACCTTTCTTCCCTGATTTATTTTTAAAATGTATTTGTTTTTTGAGGCTTTTGGCATTGTTTTTAGTTGGTTCCCTGCCCTCCCCCCCAGTTATTTGATTTAAGAGAACAAAGATATTAAATAATCTTTGGGTATTTTGCTTACTGGAAATACTCTGTGTAAGTTCTTTTACTATTCTTTTCACCATTACTGCAGTCATTTTTCCATAGATTATTGTTACAGGTATATTTTACAATAAAGTAATGAGCAAAGCAACACAGATACATCCATTCTATTAATTGAATGAACTACAGCTTTTTGGATGAAATAAACAATAATATTATTTATAACTCACATTACATTCCCTAAACTATGTTCTCATCTATAAAGAGACTATAAATGACATGGTAGGGTTCCATAATATCTTTTTTCTTTTTTTTTCTCCAGTGACTTTCCTCATGACCTCTCTTTTAATTTACAAATAAACCCTTGACTTTCTTGACTGCCAGCACTGAAAGTCCACCCTGGGATCTGAGATCAAGCTGTGTCGTTTCTGCTTTATGCCAAAATAGACTCTGGTTCACCTCCTTAGTGCTGAGGTGGCTCTGCAGGGCCTGCAGGAATGTAAAGCAATAACAGTACTTCTGCCAGTAAAAAGATGAAGTGAAAGAATTGTCTCAGAAGTAGGAAGATACCAATTTCCAAGTCAGTTTTATAGAAAACAGCTGTTCTTTGAAACAAATGCTCATAGTAATGTTGGGGTGGGACATCTCATTGCTCGATGTTCCTGCTCAACCTTTTTCCTTTTGATCTTTCCAGTTCGGCCCATAGATCAGTCAATCTGAGGTGCTTGTGGTTGTACAGTTTTTCTCCCTGTCAGCAGTGCTGGACTCCGGTGTTTCTGTCCTCTTCTAATTGTTTGTGACCCTATGCTTGTGTTGATTCTAGGACTACTCAGTGCATTGAGCAGCGTGGACCGCTGTGGAGGTCCCATGTTTATCTCTTTGGAGCCAGGTCCCAACACAGCTCTGCAAACAGTTGGGCTGTCACAAATATATGCTTACCCTTCTGCTTCTGTCTTTTTGGTGTATCAAATGAATTCTAGGAAGTCAGTTTCCCAACTAATTTTTTTCCAGTTCTGGTCAAAGATGAACATTTAGCTAGTTCTTTGCACTAAGCTGTAAAATCTTTCATAATTTTTTGGAAGTCAATATTCCATATCATAGTTGGCAAATATATTCTTGGAGTGAGAGTCTGATGGATGTAAAATACTTTTGAGTAGAATATGAAGAGTTAACTTTGAGACGGTCAGCTTCCTTTGGGAACTGTGTGTCTCTGTGGAGCTCAGGCAACCACATGCACTCAAACATAGGGATCAAGCCCTCTCCTACCAAGGGAGAAGGGCTCACTTCTTGCAAGGACAGGAGTTTACAAAGGGCAGAGAAATACTGGCAGAGCAGAGAGGGCGCAGAGCCTCACCACAGTAAAAAAAGATTCCAACAGGGACTGCTCCAGTGTTTTTTTAGAGCTGTGATTATTTCTACTGCCATCATGGGGCACTTGATGGGTCAGAAATACTCTCTTAGGAAAATGGAAACAGGATTGTTTCCAAAGGCATGTATGAAACCTCCTTTCCCGTCTGCAGTGGGTCTTAGCATTCTTGGCAGAACAGAAGTTCAGCTGCTTAATCCTGTAATTCACTGTGTTTTATTTCTCATTTAATAAAGAGGATAGAGAAAAGGTAATGAAGTGCAACAAAGATGTCTGCCCCTGGAGCTCTTTCAGGCTGTGGATCACAAAATCATAGATTCAAACTCTGGGAAATAATTGGCTAAAGTTCTGTTGGTTCTTAGGGAAATGACCATGTAAAGTTCATGGTGACCTGCTGATGTCTGGATTGTCAGATGCCCAGTACTACCTGCCAGTCCCTGTGGCTATCCCCCACAAGCCCACATGACACCAGCCTCACTGAGAACACTGACTCATCATGCAGGGTTGAAGCAATCCTTCTGGAGAACCTGATGAGCACTGAAGAGCAAAGATGAAAAATTATTTGTACTTTAAACCAGGAAAGATTTAACAGGAGAAGAGACACTGAGCCATGGGGAATGTTCACTGGCATTTACAGTTCCTTCTGTCGATATATCCTGTGTGAAATGTGATTCTCTGAACTGTTTGGTTTTGATGAAAGAGATATTTAGTGGAACTTTATGTTTGATTTTATATGCAATTTGGCTCACTGGATATACACTGACATGTACACTGAGAGTAAAGGAAGATAATTACAAAAGCAGATTAACATAGCTTCCACAAAAGCCAGAGATATATGCATAATTTCTTCTAGAAGAAATTACTTTGTTCTTGGTTTGGCTGGTATGATGCACTTCAGTTTTTTGTTTGTTTGTTTGGTTTGTTTTTTGTTTGTTTGTTTTTTGTTTGTTTTTTTTTGTTTTGTTTTGTTTTTGTTTTTAAATGTGATTTTGTAGGCTACTTCTTCAAATAGGTAGTTGAGACCTAATTTTACTAATCACAGCAATCTGAATATTCACTTGCTTCTACCCAAGGGTTAAACATCTGCATGTGGCAGAAAAGGTATCTGTAACACTAATCCTCTGTAAAGCTCTGTTTTCCTACTAGCCACCACGAAAAAAAGGTAACTCTTTTTCAGAAGTAAACCCAAATTCATGAAAGTAAAGACATTCATAGTTAAGACATTGACTCTTTTTTTGTCTTAACCCAATACAATTTGTTTATATATTACAGCATCTGCTTCCAGTTATGTAAGACCTGTTGCAAAAACTTGTGTTATCTGATGAATAAAGGACAAAGTCTCAGTTTAGTTTTGAATTTTCAGGGTTTAGTGAATTCTTCTGCAACTCTGTCCCAGGTCTTACTGCTCTGGATAGTTCAATGGAAAATTGTCTCTTTCTACAATTAATGCAAAAACTACTGTTTCTGAGTGTCTTGAGGTTGCAACCCTACAAGTTAAGTGTTATCCAAATGTAATCAAAGGACACTCCTTGGAGCAAAGTGCTAAAATTCACATATTAATTAACAGACAAATGTCTTTTTGAATTGGATGAACTCCTAGATTACATTATCAGAAGCAACTTTCACATTATTTGAGTTGTCAGTCATTTAAATTAGAAGAATTACTCTCTGAATCCAAGTTCTATCCTTGGCTCAATTTGTAATACTCAAACTACACAGACATCCATTTTGACATCACACAAACTAGGTAGCAATCAGAAAGCTTAATCCTGTTGATTTTGTTCACATGAGTAATCTCACTTGGGTTTATGAAGTGCTCTTAAGAATAATATGAACCTGGTTACTTTATTCCTGCTTACATAACGTTAAATCATTTGATTAAATAATTTTTCTCCCTCCAAGGCTACTGATAAGAAAAATTAACCAAGACTCACAAATATCTGTTTATGATCCCATACAAACCACATACATTCCCAAGGAGAGAAACAAAAAGAAGTTTCTTTAAACAAAAGTATGTTTTTACTATTACAGTGAAGACAGAGTAATACTACTGGATTACCATAATTAACCACGCCAACCTTAAAAAAGCCCCAGCCAAATATGAGACAAATTGAGTTCAGAAATTAATTGGAATCCGCAAAAGAATATTTTCCATTTATTACTTTCAGATGTACACCTTTCCTGAAGACAAATGTGTGTGTGCTCATTTAATAAATAGTGAATGCTATTACATACATGAGAATATGCAGAACAATGGATTAAAGGGCACATGGACAAACTGATTATGGCACTTTTTGTCTTAACTCTTGAGCTGGCAATTGAAACATTATGCCTATCACACAGGAGAAATGCACTTTAGGAAGACAGGCAATATACAGTCAATTACTGCTCTTTATTTTATAGATATATAATTAAGCAGAGATAAGTGTTTTTCATTAGTATGAAAACACATATTGCATGTAGAAAACTGCATCAAACAAGCACTGATGTCTCCACACTGAAGAACATTTTTAGCAAGGATTGCACCTACAAGAACCAATGTTGTGATAATCCCTACTAGCAATCACATTGTGATGATTAATAGTTAACAAAGACCAGGTAAAATCTTTGGGTACACATTCAACTCTAAATTTTATACATATTTATATTAAAATCCATAAAGTCCTATATTATGTTGCTTCAGTAAGAGATTGGCCTGTTAGTACTCAAAATGTTAACCTGTCCCATGGACAGAGCTGGGCTGTTGCTGGGAAGGGAACAGCAGTTCCATTTGGCTTCTGCTTGAGCTGCACAGGTATCTCAGTAAACACTGGGTTGGGAATAGCATCACTTATTTTCACCAAATAACCAATAACTATGGCTAGAAAAATATTCGTTAAGTTAAGGTTATGCAACCTTTGGCATTCTCAGCCTCTTGATTTCTTAACTGGGTAAATAGCTATTACACTTTGCTCATTTGATTAAGTAGTATTTCCAGGTTTACTTTTGTGATTGCTTCTCTCTTTAGAATACAAAATCACAGAAATAATAAGACCTTAAATATTTTAGCACTTTATTTTTGGGAAAGCGTGGTTTCATTACTCATAGTCCACATAAAAAGCTACCACTTTCTTTAGCTCAAACCTTCCAGGACATTTCACCTTCACCCAGAGCCAAAATGGAAATTTTTAGAAAGAAACTGTCAAAGTGTTCTAAGCCAATGTGTTCCAGCAGCTACATTGTCATCCATGCACTTGGGAAATCAGAGTGCCTTTTTCTCCAGGAGTTTCTTAGCTTCCCCTTATTTCCTTCCTCAGCCCTTCCTTTCAGCCCACTAGTGTTTTATCCTGTAAGAATATATGTTAGATACAGGAAAAGTGAGAGTGTAGCATGACTTAGGTAGAAAAGTAAGAGAGATGGGTGTCTAGAACAAAAAGAAAAAACATGCAATAAGAAAATGGTCGATCCAATTGTGTAAGAGAGTCAACTTGTACAGGCTGACACTGGGATGAGACTAAAACAGAGTATTTCATGTGCCTGTGGTAATTATCAATATTAATATGACTATATAATGGCTGTTAAAAGCATAAAACCCCGGGATAAAACTAAGAGAATAAAAACTGATAAAATTTATAAAAACTGTTATGATAATTTAAATCCTTATTATCAGTATTTACTTTTGTCTTTGGGTTGAAGAATGAACCTTTAACTGCAGGCAAGCAATTTTATGTCAGAATAAATCAGAACTTGGGCATGGTGATAGCATTTATCCAACAATGCCCTTGTTGGATAAATAGCAACATTCTTTATATTAAGTTTTAATGCAAAGCATCTGAAGCATACTGTTAATAAATATATTAGATACAAGCCATATACAATGAAATGTTCCCCGTCCTTTCCCCCTTCTTTTCTTTTCTTTTCCTTTCAACCCACAGAGACCTTATTTTTACAGTACAGCTTCACTTTTTTGATCTCTAAACTAAGGGAAAAACTGAGCCAAACTAAATAAAACACACATGCAACAAGCACGGTTGATTGCTTAGGCTGGAAGCATGAAATGCAGAATGACTTCTTGTTGCAGGAATGTTTTGTTAAGCATTGAGAAATATTGCCTTCTGAAGGAACTATACATGCTAAATGGTCTTAAACAGTATCATATCAAAAGACTGATGACCATACTTTAAGAGCAGGAGATCTTAGTCTAAAATAGAGTAAGAAGTATCTTTGTAAATTTATTCTAGTTTCAGTGCTTGTTAGACAAAATGTGACCTGTCCTGAACCCGAGATTCATTGAGAAGTAATATAAAATATTATTAAAAGACAGACACGGAATAGCAAAAATCCCACCACTGTGTCAACATTCAGCCCCCTGAATGTCTCCGGCAGCCCTTGCCAAAGGTCTATAGATGGAAAACTCCCCTTCACACACTACCAGAAGACTGGCTCAAGCACATAAAGTGGTCTGAGCTGCAGCCCGAGGTGTTTTCTTACCATTTAAAGGCAGATTTTTTTTGTCCTTGCAGTATACCGGTGTGTTCATGAGAAATGTTCTAGCCAGAGAGCAAAATGCTGCTGAGGGGACCGTGGTGTAGGGAGATAGGTTTACTGCAGCTGTGCTGAAATCTTTAACATAATTAATAATATTTTCCTCAATTAGAAGGTTATTGGTGGACGAGGTTATTGATGTTACAAGGTCATTGATGTTACAATGTTATTGGTGTTACAAATCAAGGGAGGACAGTTATAGCGACTTTCCAAAAAATATTAATCTGAAGAGAATGAAACAGTTCCTACTTTATGTGTGAGCACAGGAAATAAAGCAGAAGAAAATTAGGCAATGTCACTTAAAAAAAATTCTGGTGGCCAATATTTTAAAACGTCCAGAACCCGAAGCTCAACCACCAAGCCCCCATCCCCACACTGTAAAAATTATGCAGAATTTGAAATAAATTGCAAATGTTCTGGCAAGAATTAAGAATTAAAGACACGAACAGAATCTGTCCACTTTTCTGCTTTTCTCATCTACCTCAGCTACTCATCATCTATAATGCCTCATTACATGTATACACACATATATAGATGTATTTAAATTAGGCAATGAAAACAGGTAGAAACTCAGAAATAAATCACAAAATAAAATGAAGCCTGTAACATTGTTGTTCTAGGTTAAACAAAGATTCACTGTATTATCAGCATACTGGCACTGGCAGGGACTGAAAGTGAGTAGAGAAAAAATCAGAATGAAACACAGAAACTTCAGAACATTATCAGAGCCTTATCTTTCTTCAAATATATATATATATATTTGCACACAAATTTTATTTTAAAATTTCAATTGTCAATACTCGTATCACCATAGCTCATATTTTAGCCGTCATTAAGCTAGCTCTAATTTAAACACAGTAATTCAAAGTCCAAGCAAGAATTAAATGTGAGTTGGGATATATTTAGGAATAATGTGGTTCTAAACATTCCAAGTTAAAATCTCTTCTTCATGTAGTAAAATGGATTCTACTCAGGATTTCATTATTAAAATTGAAATTATTTGACTGGTTCTGCAATTAATTGGGCTAATTGATGGCTTGACTAAGCATAAGTTGTTTTATTTCCTAGGAAAGGACTCCATGTACCATATTTTACATGAGCTTTATTATTTGGTATATGTTTAATGTTAACTTCTAGTAAAAAAGTTGTGAAATGAAGAGGAAATCTTATTTTATGCAACCTGTTTCACAATTAAGCCTCTTTGAAACTAAGATGTTTAAATGAGCAGAACCATCTTGCTTATTTTGTTCGTATGACATTTATGTAATTCACCCATGGCTGATACTTCTTGAGTTCATGCAGCCTCAAATTCATGATCTCTCTTAAAAGATTATTTTATAATTAAAACTGAAATATACACAGCAACCTGCACACACAGGTGTGAAAGTTCCCTTAACAGAATTTAAAGCTGTGAGTTCAAGCACTTGGAGGATATAGAAATGAAAGAATCAAGACTGCCAGTGAATTCTCAAGTCATGTGTCTTTTTAAAATATGATTAATATTTAATGATCATTCTCTCTTCTTTGTTGCTGTTCCTACTAAGAATTTTTCCAGAAAGGAAAGGTAGTTCCTCCAGCTCAAGAAGCCCACTGCTAAAGTTCTAGATTTTATTTAAAAACCTGAAAAGATTTTCCAGGTAGTATTTTTTTCTTAAGATAGATCACTAATTAGCAGTTGAAGCATGGAAGTTACGTATAGACATAGAAGTGTCTTAGTTCATTATCCATCATGGAAAAACCCAGGTCAAATAAAACTGGACAAAGTTATAAGGCATATCACAGCTCAGCAGTGGGAAGTATAGGACAGTTTGATGTTAGTAGGAGCTGGAACTGATCAGTTCTGCCTGAACATGATCCATAAGGAATCTAAGAAAATAGAGAACCTAAATTCATTAATTCATTATTGGTTTGGTAGGCTTTTCTTTTCTTTTTCCTTTACAAAACAATTTTCAACAGCCAGGAATGTCCATGTTCTTCCTTATCATAGACAGCTCTGGAAATTTGACACAGTGGATAAAGCATAGAAGAAGAAAAAGTTGCCACAGTTGCCACCTGAGTGGCATTTTAGCTGTTTTCACTTCTTTGAAGTAGCCTATAACCTCTTAAGGAAGTTTTAACCTTTCTCTGAGCCCACAGACAAATCAGTTTTTGATCCAGCATGATTAGAATATGCCTTATGAAATGGTCTGAAACTAATCATAAGTTTAGGTCCAGTTTGGTAAACATTTTGATCCTTGAAGCACCCTGAAAATTGCAATATTTATTCAGAAAATTTCAAATAAAGTATATTGCATCTTTTTATTTTGAACAATTAGTTTAAAAATTGACCAAAATGTTACAGCAATGTCAAGGAAGGGTTGAATAACCTTGGAATGAAATGATAGAACACAATTCAAACATCTAGTCTGGCTGAATTGCCGCACACTGCACCAAGTCAATACGTGGAAAACACTAAAATGCTGGAATCTCCATCTACCAGGTAAGGAAAAAAGGAATCTATTTAGTGAGAATTTAACACTATTCTTACTTATGAATTCCCTGAGTTGAGCGTAGTACAACGCTTCATTGCAATCAGTCTGCCTTGGCTTGTTAAAGAAAAAAATGCAGATTCAGAAGTAAAGGACATGACCTCATCAACTTGAATACCAGCCCTACCTTGTGGCTGTCATTAACTCACAGTTGTTGACCAAAGGATCATAAAAGTTTTTTTTTGCAATTAATGACTGATGGTGAATTTTAAAATCCAGAGTTAAATTAATCAGCTACAGTTACCATGCCCATGTTTATTCAGGCTTTATTTATTGTGAAATATGAGATGACATATTTTACTTGTCACTGTGGAAATATTGATATTATGAGTGGGAAGAAAATAAAATACTTGAAACTTAGTTAAATTATAATTGTTACTAATTATTTCAGTAAAAGCAACCTTCGGGATTTTGGAGCTGAAAATGCTGATTTAGGCTTTGAGTTTGAAAATAAAAATGAAACATTCAAATTGTATGTGGATTTATATGTCAGTTTTTAGTTTGTGGTTCAAAAATATCTGAGAAAGCATGTAATCATATACATGATTAGCACTTTTTTGGATAAGGGCATGGTACAATACAACTAATATCAACTTTATAGTAAAATAACATTAAGAATATATGGTATAATTAAAGAAAATTATAAGCTGATGTCAGAGGCATCAGTTGATGATATTTCAAGGAAGTTACAAATTCCCATCAAACTAAGGCCCATCATAACTTGCGTAAGAAAAAGAAATTACTTAAAACCTGATCTATATGTGTAGAATTTTACCCAGCGTAGATTTATTTTTGTGGAGCTATTCAAATTCTTCTTTGTTTGCAAAGTATTTGGTGAAATTAGTTTATGAGTTTTCTGTAACATACTATGCTTCCTGTTTAAAAATTATTTTGTAACCACTGTTTTTAAGATTCCATTTTATTAGTGAATATTTGAAAAACTGCATTTTGTTGGCATTTAAAATTAGCAGTTAAAATTCCAGAAAAATGTATAAATTGCAATAACTTCAAAGAGATTTCAGCTTGGTATAAGCAGCTTTCTAATGCTCCTTAAAGCATTGAAACTTATGAAGTGTTTCCACAAAACCCAATTTATTTTGTTTAATTAAAAATAAAATTAATTTTTTATTCATTAACATAAAATTTGTCAAAAAATTTCTGAATATAGCTGTTGTTTTGAATAAATCATAGAATCATAGAATCGTAAAATTGCAGAATCATAGAATCATGGAATTGTTTGGGTTGAAAGGGTCCTTTAGAGGACCTTAACTTTAGCTGTTTGATCTTGTTGCAGAAGGAAAGAAAACTGGGTGAGAAAATGCAAGCTATCAATTTCACAGCAAATAGACAACATTTCAAGATGCAATATTGTAAAGTGCCAGAAAAATACAAAGCTGAAGGCCTCATGAAAATCAAGACCTGATAACCCTCAGGGAATGTCTGGCTGTGACTTAACTGCTGCAAAATTATGGTGCATGTTATAAACCCATTTATTTCAAAATTATGTAAAAGAGAAAGTTATATATTTCAATACCTTCATAGTAGATTCATACTTTCAGTTTTGAAAGTGCCAGGTACCACAGCTTTTCTGCTGAAGAAATGTAAAATGTGTCATCCTTTTAAGATTTCCTCATATGGTCACAAGCATGTACATGAGTGAACATTAGTTTTCTTTTATCCTTTAGACTCCTGCACCTTGATGTAAGGCATGTGGGTATCAGAGTGCCCAAAGGAAGAGGAAGCTTTAGCAAATGGAGATACATGTCACCACTGAGGGGTTATGCGTGTGACTTGCATTTTAAGTACTTGAAATTACTTACCATCTTATCTAAATCCTTCTTTGTAACCAGCTAGTGTTTAAGAGGCAAGTATGATTTTAGTCATTAGTTAAAAGCCATCATTCATCCTTAATTTCTATTCAATTCAAGGTTAATCACAATTTCTTGATACTTCAAGGAACAAAACAAGGCTGACTTGCTTCTTAGAAGATATCTTAGAGAGTAAAACAGAAAAGTAAACGCCCAGTAATTCTTTCATTCAAATTCCATTAAAATGAATCATCTCTCTTTCTCTCTCTCTCTCTGTGTATGTGTGTAAATGTGTATAAAAGAAGAGAGCAAGGGAAAATGCCTGGTTTTACTTTGACTGCCATCTATTTATTCAATTTGGCAGCACCTGAAGGACTTCAGAATTCATGAAGTAGAAAGTATAAAATGTGTTTCAAAATCTTCTTGCTCCATCTGTTTTTAAATTAAAAAGCTATTCCAAATTTTCCATTTGTATTCCTCAAAAAGTGAATTACTTTTTGGTGAAGTTGTATTTAATTATGTTCCTTATTTCTTTAATTAGCTAAATCCACCACCTTCTGCTCAAACATATTTTTAAACTTGCTGCAATTGCAATGGATCTATGAATTTAGAAGATAATAAATCAGTATGTTTAGTACTCCTTTGTTTATATAAGGATATATTTTTCAAATTTCTATAAATGTTTGTTATGAAGTCAATCATTTCTTCACTGTCAGAGCAATAAATGTGAGTGTATATCTAAATACACTTTTTCAGGCCTTTCTCAGGTCTTTTTCAGACTGATATTCCCTTGCTCTGCTTACACCACGGGTCCAGCAGGAGCAGTGTGGCCCTAGACTGTCAAGCTCAACCATTAAATCCACCCACATGGCTTTCACTTTGTTCAAAACATTTGAAGAGCAAACTGAGGCCTGACTCCAGAAGACCTTGTAAATACTGCTGAGAATATTGTCTAGAGTCTATCTGTCTGTTAAGTAATTAATGGAACAAATAGTACAGTACTGTGTTACCACTAACAGACAGTTTTGAAATACTGTAATCTCTATCTATAGATCCTGAGGGGGAAGAAGTCAATCCTGAATTTTCCTGAAAGATGTCTTTTGCCTTGAAGTCTAGTTAGAAATGTTTAAAGTTAATGGCAGGTTTTGGAAAAACTTAGCTATCCAAAAGTTTGCGGGAGAAATCAAGTGTAGGGCCTCTCTGTGTCATCCTATTTGGCTTTCAGATACCATGGGCTGAGCATTGACAGCTTTTCCTCTTCTTGGTCTCTCACTTGTCTGCTAGAGTGGAGCTGCACTGCTAGTTAGACTCACTGGCTTCCCAGAAAGCAGAGTGGAGAGCAAAGATGCCCAGGAGGCCTTCCCTGCTGTGGAGGACAGAGACTCTGCCTTGACTGAAGCTCCCCTTCCCAAGACTTGGTTTTATATTTTAACTGATCATGGTTTAATGCAGAATGCAGAAATGGTGCTGGGAGGTAGAAGAGGAATTTAAAGTCTGTTGCTGTTACACTGTGTTGAACTACATAATCATATGTCCTTTTGGTCGCTTGTTTGCTATGATAAATCACAGGTTTAGAGACAGGCATCAGCTCTTCACATGTCTCTAATGCTTAGCTAAATATCATTGTGCCCCTACGTCAAGCAGTCCTGTATCACCAAGGTACTGAAACATGCATCTATCTTATGCACACATTTAAAAGGATAATTTACCATAATTTTTCAAACAAACACTAGACCAAGAAAACCTCTGTAGTCTTGGGAGGTCAGATAGAAAATTACTTTCAGATGTACCTAGTTTATTCCACAGTGGCTTGTTTCCTCCATCTAGGAAGACACTGAACGTGTACTTGCCTTCTCAGATGCAGTTTCATCCAGCTTGCTCATGCAGGAACAGTTGCAATTCCAGAGATGCAAAACAGACATGTAGTGAAATCAGTTTTTTTAATGAAAGAGTCCTGGGTAAGCCACAATAAAAATGCAAAGTCAGTTTGGTGCAAATAGTGTAAGTCAACCTGGATGTCCAGTGTTTCTACCAAAAGCCTTCCATGTTTAAGCTTCTTAGTTTAAACTATTTTTTCTCCAAAATTGTTATCCCACTCCAATGGTGAGGTAAAAGGTGTTAGTTGAAACAACTCAAAGGCCAGAAAGAGGACAGGTTCACACTCAGGAGCAGCTACTGCAGTGGGAAAGCACTTGCTGCAAACAGCAGCTCCTTGTGCATGCAGCTCAGCACAGCTTTGGGGCTTTGCCTTGCTGGGATGCCTTGCTATATCTCTCTGTAGGTTTCCCATCACTCCAGCTGGTGATCCTACTCTCATTTGTAATTCCTGCAAGATGCTTCCTTTAAAGGCCAAGATATTTTGTAACTCTTATGTAACACCAGTGATATTATCATAAATAATAGGTTCCCTTTCCTTTTTAGACATGTCTACAAACTATTTTTTAAAAATACTAAAATCATTGGGTTGCTAAGACAATTGGAATATAAGCTATTGTTTTAGATAAAGGAAATTTCATATGCAGCCAGAAGGGTACCTAGCAGGAAACTAGAACCCTAATGTAAATTTTAAAGTTAAGAAACAGAGTTTCTAGGTGGAGATTCAGTTTCTCCCTTTTAGGGCTCAGCTACAGTAGAAGGATACAAAATAAGAATATCTCATCTGTGTTAAGGTAGCCACATAGTAATCACCTCCTTTGCTCACAGGTGAAGGAAGAGTTGGAAACTCTTAGGAGAAGCTCTTGTAAACAATTGGCAGGTGCTGCTGATGAACAAAGTGAAGATGGAGGACGGCAGTCAGAGATTTGCAGAACAATGGAAAGGAAGTCAGGAGTTTCACATTAGAAATAGTCTTCATTCAGCACAACGACAACTTTTCATCTGACCAAAACACACTCTGTGCGTTTGATGTAGAAATAGACATGTTTGCATTTCTTAACCAAAGATAGGTTTTGGTAAATATTTTTCATGCAATCTGTAGAGTTTGTGACTGAAAATCTTTGGAATAGGTTATAACTCTAACAAGTGTTTCCACACGTTCAAGTAATGTTTTTTCTTTTTTTTAGCAAAATCATTCCCTGTAATCCTTTGCCACCGGCTTTAATATATGGCTGTGTTGGAAAGGCTATGCATGTGCCATGTAGAGGATCTGCTAATGCCTGGCTAGAGTAGATTGGCATAGGCAAGTGTGATCTGGCAAAGAGCAAATCCTTTACTAACGAATTAGCATGAGCAGTTTGGTTTGGACAGAAACAAGCTATAAAATGCCAGCTCAGCAGGAACACTTCCTCGAATACCTCAAAGCTGTTCCTTTCTACACGTCTCAGGTGCATTCTTTCCAAGAATTCCTAGGCAAGTATTCTTGCTTTTCAAAGGGTTTTTAAATGCATACAACCCCCATTCTGAATGTCCCCCAATGAATAAAAAGAGATGTAAAAATTAGAAGCATAAAATTATTAAAATCATCAATCATGCAAAGCATGAGCATAGATGGTAACAGTGTCTCCTTGCTTATATCATGACTGTACTTAAAATATACATTTTTTTTTTTTTTTTTTTTTTTTTTTCTCTCTGGGGAAGCAGATACATTGAACATTCTTGTTTTCTCTATTTTGGTACTTAAAAAATAATTTTTTTCATAATGTTTTATTTCCTTTATAACCAAGCACTAAAGTACTACTTACACTATTGACATGGACTAGATTTCAGCTGGATCAGTAACTGGGGGTTAGTTTTGCCTATTTCAACAGAATGTGATAGAAGAATCAGAATTAATATCAGAAGTAATACAATAACCAAGTTATCTTACAACATTTCTGAGGACAAATTCTGTGGTCCTCATGTGTGAAAGAATAGGAATACAGAAAGTCAATATGTTACTACCTATATTAGAGTGGTTGTGGTATTGTGGCTGTCCTTCATGTCCCAAGGTAGGGAAGAGCCAGGGAGTTGAAACCTATGAGTCCATCTCCACCTTTGTGAGGGACAGCCATAGCACACACCCAGGGGTGTGGGGACACTGAGCATGTGCACCAGCCCAACAGCCTCACCTGACTGCAGGGCAGGAGCAGGGGAATGCTCTCATCTACAAGGCACTTCCCAGCTTGGTCAGCAGGTAGTGGAGATCTGGAGGTACCACTGCTCTTGTAGGTCTTCCCAGTTTGTTTCACACTGTTAGGACTAATGGTGGCACTGGCTACCTGTCATGAAAAATGTGTTGTGATGGGAATACTGGGTTTATGGGAAGGACTCACAGGCTGTTGGTCTCTTGCTACATGTGTTGGTGCAGAAGTAGGAGACTACAGAGCTGAGCAGTGTTTCTGGCCAAGCCAGGCTGGGTTTCCATCTAAATTTCTCAGCAGAGTTGGATCTGTGTCTCAAATTCAGTAGAATTTTGGTGCAATGCATTAGACTCAGGCTTTGTACGGATTAGTGATCTTTTGCAAAGTATTGTATTTTTTATCATAACTAGAAGGATGCATTTGGAAGAAACAGGAAGGGAAATGTGGGCATGTTAACAACTGGAATGAGGTAGGTCTACCTGCCAAAGTAAGCAGTCTACCATGGTTTGCTGGTTTTGCTGTTAGTGTGTAAGAGTACAGGGACAGTGGTCCCATCAGAGCTATGGGAGTGGGGGTGTGGGGGGTGTGTGGGGGGGTGATGCCATAATCAGGGTCCCTGCAGAAAGCTCTGTGAAAAGGAGAAGGTCTTTGACATGCTTCATGCATGTTCAAGCATCCAAGGCTGCAGCTACTGCTGCTGACTGCCTCTGAGGTCTGCAGTCAGAGTGGCTTCAGGCTGAATTTTACAGAGGACACATCACTGCTGTATGAAAGAGGGAACAAAGCAGATCTTGCTATTTCTGGGTAAACAAAGTGAGTAGTTTATGAGATATGAAGGGCTTGTCCTGACATCACACCTGGATCTGCTGAGACCATCTCTTGCTTTGTCAGAAAGAACCAAAATATGGCCTGGAAGATGGTCTGCACAGAGATGTCCTAGAATATCTATGAATATATGGAGCAAAACAGAAAAACAGGATGGAAGCTGTGAGGAAGAGAGTTCTGTGAGGTACTGAGAAGAGGACACATGAGGAGAAGAGTTTTTTTTTTTAAAGGCATACCATAAAATATGCAGCAGTAGGGCAGAGGTGCAGCTTTAGAGAAAGACTAGAGGGATTGAAGAACACAGTAGGAAATGAAGGAGGAATTCAAGCAAACAATACTTCAGGAGGAAATTAGGTAAATAGTAAGGAAATTAAAATGCAGAGGGTAGAAAATACATTGAAAATACTTAGACAAAGGGAAGACAGTTTATCCTGGGAGTAAGGTACTCTGCTGTAGCTCTAATTTACTACATGACTCTTACCAAGAGTCCCACACCTTAATTTCTCTGAATGGAAGATGTGAAAAAATTTGTTAGTGTTTGCTATGTGCTCCTATGTCCTCTCTGGACGTCCACAGTCCTTTCTGGGTGTTTCCACGTTTTTCTACAGAGCATCTACTCCTTTTCTTAGAGCATTTGGGGTCCAGAAATGAAGAGAGACCCACATAAGTAACTTCTCAAACTTGCCCTGTTTGACAAAACCAAGCTTCCTTCAAATTTAACTAAGTATTGATGGAGATGGTGATTGCTGTTTTGCTGCGATGACTTTACAAGAAGTTAGAAGTTAAAGTTCAGATCCCTGCTTAGTTGGCTCTCTACTTAGCTGTGGTCAGTTCAAATCCCAATACATGGCTGCACAAAGGCTATCTTGAATTCTGGGTATAAATCATTGCAAAAAGAGTGGAAGGGCAGGGAGAATCTTGCAGCAGTGCATGCTTTTTCATGAGCCCAGGAGGAAAGGAATAAATAAAGGGGACACAAGAGGGACCTGGAGGCTGCATCTCAAGTGTTTGACTTGGCATTATTGCAAAACCAGTGTTTAGAGCTGGAGCTGTAACATTCATACCCTCATTTTCTTAAAACAGGCATTTAGAGTAAATCTTATCTCGGTCCTTCAATGTATTAATTCTCAAAGTACAAAGATTTGGGTAATAATAACAGACTTCTCACAGGCAGGACGTGCAACTAAATTCTTGAATGTGTATGAAGCTCTCAGGTACTATTCTGGATTTTTCCATAGGGTTATTTTGGAGGAAAAGAATCAATATCTGTCTTTAGATAAGGCTTTGAGTAAGTGGACAGCTAGTAAGGATAATGCAAAATATTAAAGAACTGCTCATGGTTTTACAGCAATCTGTTATTTAAAAAAAAGTATAAGTGATAATACTGTGAGAAAGAGTGTGTTATTATAAAATTCTTTACTGTATAGAACACTTATTTTTAGCACTTCATCTCTTTGAAGGGATGAATGAGATAAATTTTTCTTTTCTGAGAGGGCTGCATAAGGACTCTTTGTTAGTATATTCCACTGTTGATATTTTAAACCAATCAAATGTCCTGAAAATCTGAAAACATGTCTGTGTTCCAAACCAAAAAAGGCTGGTTGGCACAATCCTGTCAATTTGGTCTTCTGATGAACTCGTTATGAGAAGAGACAGGCAAGAAACAGTGGTGTCCCTGTAATCAGATGGAGGTTGCACCTTTTTCTGTATGAAGTCATGCCTTTATGTGACTGCACATGGCTGCATTCTCATATTCACTCACTCTGCCCACTGGCATATATTTATGCAACACATAAATATTTAATCTGGTTTTGACTAGAGAGGTCTGACAAGAGGTAATATTTAAGGACATGGAGAGTCTTGTGACAGATGGGATTACAGATAAGGACAGAAGAGACACAAAGCAGCTACTGAATGGCCAGCTCCTTTTAAGAAAGTGTATGACAGCATTTCTGAGAGAACCACCTACTTCCAATTTACTCAGCATTTTATGAATGGTCTTGTTTATAGAAACGCTTGAAAACTTTTAACCAGTCTCACTTCTTTTCTTTCAAATTATATCTCTACATCTCATCTCAGTTTTTTTGAAAGTTCCTTTTAATACCCAGTACACTTCTGTATCTCAATAATTATTTTTAGTAGCCCAAAATGATTTCAGGAAGCAAGCAGTGAACTGAAAAAGTTTGCATTGATTAAATTAGGTGATTCCCTTGTTACATTCCACTGGGATGATATTAACATTGGCATATTTGTATTAATTTATATTCATTCTTTGAGAACTGTCAGCAACATCTAATGGACTTCGGGGTTTCTTCATTTGAAGATCCCTGTGGGCACTAGTGGCCCAGGAACATTTGTCCTCTCTTGCCTGGGAAGTCTCAGAGGAAGGGACATCAGGAGGAAATGCTCTGCAGGATGTGCCTTCTGGATGCTGCTTGACCTCACGTGAAATGACTAGAGGGAGCAAAATTACTGGGCGCACAAAACCATCACTACTTTGATAATAAGCAACTCTGCTCCCTTATTAATGTTGCCCCACCCACACCACACCCCCCAGCTGAGAGATAATACAGTTTAGTTGTTCCCTCAGTGCATGAATGAGATGAAAGGGAAAAGAAATGGTTTTGCATATTGAGGCAGGATGTAAGACAGAACCTTTTACATGCTGTGCAGTTTTTGTTGTCTTCACTTCCTCCCAGATTCCTAGACATTTTTCAGTGGCTAAAATCCTCTGAAGTGAAAGGTCACCCACGAGCTATTGAATATTTCTTCTGGCTGACAGAGATTTCAAAGAGTAGAGAAATTCAACTAGTTAGAGAACCAATATACTTAATCCAGTTCTCATTCTGTCATTGCTGGAGCAGTAAAACAGAAAAGCTAAAGTAGTTTTTTTAATACTTTTCATATCAGAAGTCTAGATGTGGGACATTTATGGTAAACAGATCT
>NW_020955567.1:184620-213595 GCF_003031625.1 Empidonax traillii | reverse complement strand
TCTTCTGGCTGACAGAGATTTCAAAGAGTAGAGAAATTCAACTAGTTAGAGAACCAATATACTTAATCCAGTTCTCATTCTGTCATTGCTGGAGCAGTAAAACAGAAAAGCTAAAGTAGTTTTTTTAATACTTTTCATATCAGAAGTCTAGATGTGGGACATTTATGGTAAACAGATCTTGGAAAAATTCAGTCTTCCATGCTTTGGTTTGGAAAAGAGCTAGTTACCACTCAGGATGAGAGAAGACACCTTTGAGAGTACAGTTTAGGGGGGAAGGCAAGAGAGGACTCTAATCCTGTACTGAAGCATCCTGCAAAGAAAAGATGATGCAACAAATTTCAAGGATGGTTTTCTTTGTTATTATAAAGAGTGGAGATCAAAGCATTTTTAATTCACCTGGATTTAAAAGAGAATTAATTTAATTTTCTATTTTTCCATGAATTCATGAAAAGCCTGCACCCTTCCCAAGTATCACGGTTTCTCTGATTCTGTGTGGAAAATGAAGTTTCTAACCTGACAGAGCATCAACTAGTGGCAGCATGGCAACTCAGCAGTAGTTTTCTCCCACTCTTGAGAAAGGGGATTTGCTGTCTCTGATTTTGTGTTTCTTGTTTTTTATACTTTCTCCCTCAACAATTTTTCCACCACTTAATTCTGCTTTGACATCTCTGTGCTGCCAGAGAAGTTGAGATTGATGACCTGTTTTGTTCTTCTGGTCAGAGAAGATGAATCAAAGTAATTGTTTTACTAGTTAATAAAAATAGCCTACTTTTTTTTTTTCCCCTTCCCCTCCCCCCTTCAAATAACATAGAACAAAGGAGTTCAGGGAGCAAGGACTGACATGGAAGGCACTTGACTGTAATATGGTTGTGGTGGTTGCTAAAAAAATAAAGGTAGCTCTGGTTATCTTGCTAGTTTCTTCAAACTGAGACTTAGCTCTCAGCTTTGGAGAACTATCTGAGTTTTTAAGTTCATAATGTAAACAGGTATCAGTTTGTTTTTGTAACCAGAAGTAATGCGATTTTAAATAGCCAACCTATTTTTACTTTTATAATTGATCCTGGGTATATTTCTTGTCCTCTTCCATTCAATGCCAGTTAAGGAACATGTGATCCTCGGAGACCAAGCTATAGTTGTGGGTAATAAAATCATTAAGCTTGGCTTTTTTTTTTTTTTTTTTTTTTTACAGAAAATGCTTCAGAAAGGTAGAAAAAAACCCCAGTAGAATAAAACCATTCATAAATATTGGTATAAAACTTAGCTACTATTTTTAGAGTAGCATTTTTTTCCTTATTTTTGGAAGATTTCTGTTGGGAACAGTCTTATAAAGAATGGTTTACTGCAGACAGCACACTGCAGCAGCATTTGAGAGATCCCACCAAAGATATTTGAAAGAGCAATCTTGGGCTCTGTATTAGGTATTGTATAGGTTACTGCATCTCTAGTAGTCATGACTGTGATCAAAACCCTGAGGAATTTCACTGTGCTCCATGCTGGTAGGAAATATCCTTGCAGTCTGTAACACATTTTAAATTTTATTTTTGGCCTTCTTTTCCAAGACGTTAAAAACTTTCCAGGGACTGGGAAGTGTATTAGTCTGTGCTGCAAGTCCTCCAGAAGGAATCCAGCACCCATTGACCTCAAAGGGGTGGTGAGAAGGCAGGGAGGATTCTGGTCTCTTATGCCCACATATTCATTAGTTCAGCATGCAGGTGCACATGGTTTGTGTGTACTTGCACACTTGCTAAATTATGCTTTATTTCCAGGAATATCGCGCTGTGTTCTCACACCTATTTCATTCACTTGTCCTATCCTGTTCTATCTCAAAGCAAGGCTGAGCTGCAGCCCCTGCCTGTCAACTGCACCAAGAGGCTTCTGATTCTCCTCTGTCCTTGAGCTTTAGGTATCCTTTTGCTCCTTAGGTGTCTCTTGAACATTTTTGCTTGCCCTTTTCCAAACTACTATATCCTCTGAAGCCACTTATTAAAAATAATCTTTGTTTTTATGGAGGTGCATGAAGATAGTGATGTTTTACTGCATGGTTTAAAATAAAACCTATCTGTACAGATGTCATCCCTTGCTAGCTAGGTGTACTTGTGTAGAAGTGATACTTAAAATTTACTAAGGTTCTTTAAACAGAAACATATTTGTATTTCCAAGCAGAGGTTTTGATGAATTGCTTCACGGTCTGATCATATGGATTTTGAGGACAGTAAAGTGGGGTCTGATCAAATTCCATTTAACATTTCAAATTCTGGATTAGTGCTGACATCTGCTGTTTATTCTTGCTGTATACATGTAACACAAGGTGGGGAGTTGCTGCCTGTGTGCTTTTTCCTGACTCAATTTCATGTTTTATTTCTTACAAGGTAACATTGATAGAAACCTCAAGGTACAGTAGAACTTCCATAGGTCAGTAACTATTCCTATGGGATTCTGAGATGTGAAATAAGGACCTGACAACAAAGATGAAACTAAATTTTCATCCTTTTAAATGATGTTTTTAAGTGGGGAAAGGGCTTGCGAAAGGCAGCCTAAGTAATGAAGCTCTCTATATACAGTGTGAATATTTAGCCCAGAAGGTCCTTAGTGCAGGTGTCACTTTCCTGTTGCCATTTCTGTTAATACTTTTCTGTTACTCTTTTTACAGGAGCTCCTAAAATGCTGGGGTCCTAATCCACAGCTAGCATAACTGACTGCTACTGAAGGGTTAAAGGGTTATGACAACAGCACAAGAACCCTGTGTCCTCATTCTGCTAGCCTGCTCTGAGTCAGACCCAGCATCACTAGTCCCAGGAGTTTCAGCTGCCAGCCTGGCCACAAGAATGGTATCACTCCAAGACACCTGGGCAGATGTCACCACTCAGTGTCACTGGGACCCGCAAGAAAGAAATAACTATTGGCTGACACCCTCTGCTTTCATACAGGTTATTATACAGCTTTCATAGACATGTAGTCATAACTGAGCTGGGCTAGATCAACAGGCCTTTATGTGCTTTGTATTGCCAGGGTGCTGTAACTCCTCCTGCTCTTGCCGGTTGTCCTCCCTCCTGCCCTCACCCAAAGCAAATACGTGGAATACAACAGTTTTAGATAACGAGACTTTCTCATTATAAAAGACACCAGGGAGAAGATAAGCATGGAAGGTTCTGTGGAAATCTCAGATTTATCACATTAATGCAACACATAAAACTTATGTTCCTGCTCTCAAATGAAAGCAAATCCTTCACTTAAACAAAGCAACCACATGTACTGCTCCAAATACAGCCACAACAGCTGTCAACTGCATTCCTTTTACAAGGCACTGGAATTAAGTACACAAATACTCACAGTTTTAGGATTTGCTTCCTGTGTTATGCACCATGAGTCAGAGAGATGCAAAATTATCAGGTTGGATTTAAAATCAGAAAGACTTTAAAATAACATTTAAACAATTTTTATCTGTTATAGTTTATCTCTTATAGTTGTTACAATTTTTAGTCCGTTATAGTTTCCCTTTTACAAACATTTTTTTCCTTGTAAAATGCTTCATTTCCTTTCCCACAAACCCAGGATCTGGGTTTTTCAGAGATTTGCTATTAAACTGGAAGAATTGGCAAAAGAATGCTTAAGCCTTCCCAAAGGATAATGCTAACTAATGATGTCATTGCTGAGGGTCAAGTTTCTGGATTATCTGGTGTTGATCCTATTAACAGTTTTAAACTAAAAGAGAATGGATTTATATTAGATATAAGGAAGGAGTTCTTCACTATAAGAGTGATGAGACACTGGAACCTGTTGCCCAGAGATGCTATAAATGTCCCATCCCCGAACTGTTCAAGGCAAGGTTGGATGTGGCTTTGAGCAAGCTGGTATAGTGTAATGTGTCCCTGCCCGTGGCAGTGGGGTTGGACTAGATGATCTTTAAAGATCCTTTCCAACTCAAAGCATTCTATGACTCTATGATTCTTTAAAAAACTTCCAGTGACTCTGGCTTGAAGTCAGTAGGGTCCCCCTGGAGAAAGGATATCTGCAGGGTACAACATTGAAAAAAAATTTAGGTCATAAATTCAAGATAAAGCCAAAATGTGAATCCTAGGAAAGCCATTCTGAGGTGCTTTGCACTGCAAGACTTGCTTTGCACTGCAAGACTAGGATTTTTACTCCCAAAAGAGCATAGCCATTAACTGTGATTAAAAGACATGCCTGATGCTCAAAATATCTTTTTTTTTTTTTTTTTTTTTTTTTTTGGTATATGAATGAAATAAACAAGTACAGTCTCAAAATTTGTATTATTATGCAGAAATAGTAATAGAGAAATTTAGAAAAGTCACTGAGGGTACTTTACTACTGTAAATAAGTAAATATGAAGTAAATAGGTGACAGATGATGCTAATTGTTTTGGACTGGATGAGATCTGGGTCTTTAAATTACAATCCTAGTGAGTACAAACAGTCTTTCAGAAGTCACTGATGTTTTCATTAACCCAAAGCTGGGGCTGGCACAATGCCTCTTTCCCAGGCCTGTGCTGGGTCCTGGCCCAGGCTCTCTGCAACCCTGAAGCCATGGGAAGGTTGGACATACTTGCAGCTGCCCATGGGCCCCCTTGAGAGGCTCGTGTCCTCTATGAATTTGCTTATGTGACTGAAGGTTTCTCTGGTGCACTCAGGCTCCTTGTCCAAGTCATCTCAGAGGTGGTGCGAGGAAGGGAAAGAAGCAGATCCTTGCCTTGCTCTCAAACCCTGCTCCACCAGCAGCACTTCCTGTGTATAGGAGGTGGTTGCTTCTGCCTGTTAGTACAAGAATGAACTGTTCTCTCCTGAAGGGAGAGTGTCTATAAGAAAGTTCCTTCATGAAGGCATTTACATTGCATTTTAATTAAGTGCAGCTTCAGCAAGTTGTATAAGTTGCTTTATTTTTAAGGGCATTGTGTAACTTACCTCACAGAACTGACAAACCTAATGAGAGCATGAGGGCATTACAAATGCCCTAGATGATCAAGAATATTTTGGGTCTCCACTGCTACAGAGTCTTTGCTGTGTTAAAGAAAACAGTGACTTTTTTTTTCCTCCCAAATGCTTTTAGTGAAGCATCCCCTGCCATATCCTCAAAGATTTTTCTCATTTAACACTCAGAAAATTTATATTTTCTGCCAATTAAATTTTTTGAGGTCAAATTCATCTTTGGTTGGATTTGGTTCTCCACAAGGAGCTTGGATGTGACTATGTAATTTTGACATGGCTATGAAGCACGGTGCTCTCTGACTGCTACCTTTGCTGTGACTCTGATCTTTAAAATGAGGCTTAATATTTGTGGTCAGTTAGAGAATTTGGTGAAGACCTTGAGAAGATGCAAAGTATTAAAGGAACAGAAGTAGTCGACAACATTAACCTACTCTGATGCTTCTGCATTATTCAAAAGAAACCACAGATAGGGAACACTGAGCAGAGCGGTGTGATAATGGTGTGATTAAGTGTGAGGTGGCCACAGCACTAAATGGTGAACAAATAAATAAAATAATTTTCATCATCTCTTTTAAACATTATTTAGCCTTAAAAATCCCAGGAGTTTGACAGGATTTGATTGAAAAAGATATTCCTAAAATGGTTGACTTGCAGTGCTTGTAACTAGTTTGGCCTGCATCAATCATAGAATCATGGAATAGTCTGAGCTGGAAGTAACCCACAAGGATCATTGAGTTCAACTCTTAAGTGAATGGCTCATATTTGCAACCTTGGTGTTATTAGCACCATACTCTAACCAACTGAGCCTCAGAAGGGTCTCCTATAATCATATTCCCGATGCTGAGGAGTGCTCAAGGACCGCATCCTTGTAGAAATCTTGCAAGATCCTTAGTAGAGCAAGGACTATTTATAGCTCTACTTCTACATACCCCAGTATGTTGGCTGCTGCCTAACTTGTCTAGGGCAGATTGCCATTAGCCTCATTCAGCCAGCTGGTTAATTCTTCCATCTCTGTCTCCCATTTTTACTGACAGCCTCATATGCGATATCCTCCTCCTGCCATTCCATAGATGAGATGATGATTCTTATTAATACTAACAAGGTGTTCCTGTGAGGAGCAATGTGCAGAGGCAGTATTGCAGTGAGGAAAAGAACAATCTGTTCTGTTTCTGCTCCTTTAGGGTATCTACTGCAGCAAGAAACATTCAAACTAAACACTGGGCACAAACCCCTCATTTGATAAGGGTAAGGACAGAGAAGTGCTAGAACAGATGGCCTTGAGAGGTGGTGTCACCTCTGGAAGACCATGAAGCCAAGCTAGATAAGGACTATCAGGACTGACATAGACAGTGCTGGTCCGGCTCAGTGATAGGCAAAGGGTTGAAACTTGTAGCCTTCCGGAGGCTCCTGCGGGAGGAGTCCCTGTGTAGATGTTACTTTGCCACAAAGAGCTTGCTTTTAGGTAAAAAAACCTGCCATTACTTCTATGCAAACTTTGACACCTCTGTGTTACTGAGGTTGAGCCTAGCAGCGATAAACTCCCAGGTGGATGCCAGGTAACAATTCCTCATCTGCCCTGTTGCTTTATGCAGCCAGTGCAGAGCTAAAGCAGCAAGTTGTCAATGGCTGTTGGGTGCACCATATTTACCACTTTTCTCCTTTCTACAGCAAAGAGTCTTTTAATATGTTGTAACAGCATAAAAGCAGGAGGAACTGAAATATAAGTAGGAGGCAGGAAGAATCATTAGTTAGGAAGCCAGCCTGCAGCCTGTATAATCTTAGTTCAACTACTGTGCTATTTTAAACATAATGCTTTGCAAACTCTTTTGCTCTTATAAACTCTCTCGTTTGTTGTTTCTGCAGTTCCTACTGCAACGATTCTCTGGGGTGTCAGTGTACTCCTGCAGGAGGCGAGAGTGAAAGGGATCCTCCATGGATATATTACACCCCTGCTCCATCTCACTATAATAAGAAACATTCTAACAGTGTGAAGAGCTGCTTGCTCTCCTTTTGTGTTTGCTCAGCTAAGTAGTGGCTTTTAGCATGTATATCAAACTAAGCAAACAAAAGCACACAGCAAATGTTGTCTACCTATGATATAGTTTCTTCCTGCCTTTTCAGGTTTGAACATTAACTATGCCCAGCCAGGAAGGAGTAGGAATATACAGACAGGAAAGACTTCCACTGAATTATTATGCATGCTACTTAGCACCTAGTCATTGCATTTTTCAAAGGGTCTTTTAAAATACTGGAGTGATACAAGTGATAGAATACACCCAGAACGGGCGAGGGGCTTCATATGTATCACTTGGCAATGGCGTATGGTGGGTGTGATATTTGTAACAGCTGCTAGGTGCTCTGAAGCTACACTACATTTATGGAATTTTCCACTGAGCTCTAAATATTCAGGCCACATACACAGTGAAATTTCCAGCAGTGGCAGTACAGATAAAAGCACTCCAACCGTATGCCATAATTGTGCTCTATTTAGAGAGTGCAGCAACTCAGGCATTTTCACAGTAGTCATCTTAGATACGGTATACGTTGTGCTTTATAAATGCCAATTCATTAGTGCATGTAACATGTAGCATGCTGCTCTTTATAACACAAGAAAGGTAGAGAGCTATGTTTCAGTGAGGAATAAACATACAAAAAAGGACTATTACTTAGGAGAAGGCAAAGAAAAATTGGGAGGAGTGCCAAATTCAGTTTCATTTTCCTCTATGAAGATCTGTAGAATATAAAAGTCCACTTTTAAGAGGTTTCAAATAAGTGACAGTAGTTTGAATAAGTATAAATTAATATAAAAAAGACTCAATTGATTGGAAATTTCCACTTCAAGATATTGAATCCCACTCCAGGAAGAGTATACCACAGACAGGGCATGGTTTTAGAATACAGTGAACAAGCATATGCACTTTGCATCTTTTTTGTAGTGATGCTACTCTAGGTACAATTCCAGGCTGCAAGAAAGAAAACAACATTTTTGTAAAGCTTCATGTTGAAGGTTTTTCTACATTTGGCAAGTATTAAGCCAGCAAGTCTGACCAAAACCAGATGCTAAAAATAAAGGGAAAAAATCATTCTATCACTAGAATGAATTAAAATAAAACACAAAGAAGAAAACACCGGAGCTAAAAGTCATGCTGTAGCTCGCTATTCTGAAGTGATCAGAAGGGCAGGTTCACCTGTTGTACAACCTGTTTTGAGACAAGCAGTGCAGCTGTGTGAGATCAGGTATTCATGAAAAGTAGGCCAGCACAGTCAATCAGATTGAATGCCCAGTCTTGCTAGACTTATGAATAAAATATTTTGTACTTTTTCTACAACTCTACTCTGTCTTGAATGGCAGATATATTAACCTATTTTAAGATTTATTATGATTGCAAAATGTCTCCATGACCTAAATGTGGACCATTAAGCTATATTTGTACGTCACCTTTTTGTGACCTTTCTTTTGTAAAATCAGTACACGACAGAAGAAAAGTGGTGAAATACATCCCCCTTGTACCTTCTCTGCACTAGAAGCCCTGAGAAAAAAGAGAGATCTTTTGCACTTCCTTATCCCTTGTCCTGTCCTTTCCACATATTAGCTGAGTGATGTGTCCCATCTAGAAGTTTAGAATCACAGAATATGCTGAGTAGGAAGGCATCCATCAGGATCAGTGAGTCCAACTCCTTACCCTGCTTAGGACACCCCAAGAATTACACCATGTGTCAGTCAAATGCTTCTTGAACTCAGAGAGGCTTTGTGCTGTGACTGCTTCCCTGGGGAGCCTGTTCCAGTGCTCAACCACCCTCTGGGTGAAGAACCTTTTACTGATATTCAACCTAAACCTCTCCTGACTCAGCTTTATGCCACGTCCTTGAGTCCTGCCTCTGGTCACAAGAGTGAAGAGATTAACACCTGCCCTTTTGCTTCCCCTTCTGAGGATGTTGAAAACTCCAGTGAGGTCTCCCTTCAGCCTCCTCCAGGCTGAACAAACCAAGTGACCTCAGCTGCTCCTCATAAGATTTCCCTTTCTAGACACTTTGCCATTCTCACTTCCCTCCTTTGGATGCTCTCTAATAGTTTAATATCTTTTTTACAAAATGGTGCACAAAACTGCACACAGTGCTCAAGGTGAGGCCACACTAGTGCAGAGCAGAGTGGGACAATCACCTCCCTTGACCTGATGCCTCCCAGGACATGGTTGTCCCTCCTGGTCAACGGCAACTCTTATCCAGCTTTCTCTTGACCACGACTCCCTGGGTCCCTTTCCATGGTACTGCTCTCCATTCTATCTTTCCCCAGCCTATACACACAACCAGGGTTGCTATGCCCCAGTTGCAGAATATTGTGTGTGACATCAGTATAAAACTAGAGACAAACTTCTGCCAAAATTACATGTGAACAGTGGAGATGAAGATCCACCCATTAGTAAATTCTGGAGAAAAATAAAAAAAGATTGAAAGCAATGCAATATTTTTTTTTTTTCAGATGTTGCCTTCCATCAGTTCAAGTTCATTTTCTCAAATATTTATTACTAGGCTGGCATTGTTGTGACTGGCTCAGAAAACAGCAACCTTCTACTGAATATGAAAAGAATATGTAGATTTTTATGTGAACTAGACAAACAAACATGGTGAACAGATTGTTGTCCATTTTTAAACACTATTATTCACTTCAATTCACCTAACTGTCTTGGTCAGTTTGGTGTCTTCCACGTTTGAAGATCTCACAGCAGGTTTCATCACAGGTTTATGATACTAAGACAAGAACAATTTCAGCCCTGCTAAACCAATAGAGCTAGACCTCTGGAAGAGGACATTCCTCATCTAAGGAAACCTCAAGGAGGGTTGTGCAGAGATGACACCTGGCATCAAGGATAGAACTAGAACATACCCACAACCCTTGTTTACTGAATATGCTTTCCGGAGACAAGAAAACTAATTATAAAATAATATTGATGGTTCTGGCAGGTGTGGCAAAGGAGCTTTACAATGTCAGTGCACCGTTTCCAATGTTTTCTCTCTCTTCTGAGAGTTCACAGTACCTTTGCCACAGGTGTGAGAAGGGAATGCCTGATTCATGTCTCCCAGTCCAGCTCACATCAGGGTGTAGAGATATTTGTTTCCTGCAGTCTGCTTGACTTCGGGTCCAGTCAACCCAAAAGAGAAATGGGAGCTAACGTGCTAAACTTGCCTTGCTTTCCTTTGTGGAAATCAGGTTGTGTGATATCTGCAAGCTCTGGACTGGGTTGTGGCAGGACATAGGGCTGGCAGAAAAGCCTGGACTCTCCAAGGCTGCTGGAGGGAAAATGCATCTGCTATGTGGGCTCCTTTCCACACCTCCTTATGTCAGGCTATTGACTGCCACAGTTCAGGTTGCTTCTCATTCCAATGAGCACCTGGTTTATCTTTCTGGCCGGAGAATTGGGAAGGAAAATTATGCACTACCTGAAAGGGGGCAGAGATCAATTATCCAGCAGCTCCCAGAACTCCTTGCTTTTCTTCTCTACCCTTGACATCCAGATTTACCAAGTTGACAACTGCATCAGGAGGAGATACTTCTTCTGGGTAATACCTACCTAAAGTATTGCTTTAATTAGAGCCAAAGAAGGTCAGGAGAAAGTGAAAGGCAGAGAACCTAGTCCTTTTCCTGCAAGATAGCAAAGTCTTATGAAGCAATTACAGTAACTTTATCCTGGTATCAAGACACAGTGGATTCTTGCCGTCCTAACAGGATTTTGATTGTTAAGAGGAATTATCGGTTTTCTTTCACACTGTGGAGAGCATGAAACTTTCAGGGAATAACATCCAACATCTGTTGGACTTCTCCTTCCAGCCACCTGCCCTTAGAGGGCCCCCGAACAATAATGAACTTCCAGGCTTTTCAAAACTGTTTCAAAAAAAGTCTTCACCTCAGGAAACATCATAGAATCATAAAATGGTTTGTGATGGAAGGGACCTTAAAAATCTAGTTCCAATCCCCTTGCAGGGACACCTTCCACTACACCATGTTGCTCTGAGCTCCATCCAGCCCAGCCTTGAATACCTCCAGGGATGGATTATCCAGAACTTTTCTGGGCAGCCTGTTCTATATAAGGACAGTAAATTCCATGACTAAATGGGTTTTCACCATTTCTATCACAAAGTCTTTGAATGAAAAGGTCTGCACCATCTCAGACTGTTGCAGTTTGTGTGGTTTCTTGAGGGTCTCTCCCAGACTCTCTGTGAAGGTTTCCAGGGCTGAGATCACCCCCACCCCCCGCTGCCCGTCCCTCGTGGCAGGGACAGGCAGCGGAGGCACTCCTGCCAGGAGACAGAGACCACGCAGCACGCAGGGAGGCCAGCAGCAAAGAGAGTTTATTCAAATCTCCCCCCAGCTTATAAGGACTGGTGGGGAAGAGAGGGGATTGGCCATTTAGATAGCCAATACAAGGAGACAATATAATAACTCTGGCAACACAGGAACCAATGATAGACAAGTGAGTTATCAACTTCAAACCCCTGCATCAGATGAATTTCTGAATATACTGGACTGATAGCTCTGATTCTTTGTTTTCACACATTGCTTTGGGCTTAGTATGGAAATGTTTAACCTGGGTGCCACAAGAGCAGGGAAGAACTGAAGGTATATAAAGTTGCAATCATGCAATAATAGCAAGATATTTTTAATAGGGTTCATGCAATGCCTTATAATAGTGTGGTTGAAAATAAACTCGAATTTGCCAAGACTTTGATTTACGAATGATAAATGTGAAACTGGCATTAGAAGCTGCAAATAGGGCTTGATCATCCATCAAACAGACAAATCTGATGGTCTGAGAAGGCTGCTGATTTCATCAGGGTTGGGTTTGTCTGCTTTTCCTAGCTACTTCTTTCTGTAGCCAATCACTTCTCTTTTCAACCATTTATGCAGTCAGTCTTGCATTTGAAACAGAGAGAAACAATTTCTTCAAAATCAGTGAAAGAAGCCACAAGTCATCTCCCACTGACGCCTTTGATTAAATTTTACCATGTTCCTCTGCCTACAGTCTCCAGCATAAAATAAAAAAAACATATAAAATTGAGCAGTCTGAGTATGCTGTTTCAGCATGTAGGTCACCTGATCAGTTATCCAGCACTGACACATAAGCTTCTGTGTTAATAAACTTTGTGACTATGTGGATAAATTTCAGCATCCAAATCTAATGGAAAAAAAATCTTCAGCTATTTCAATTTTTTAATTTTGGCACCATATTTCCCCCAGAAGAAGATTATAGAAAGAGTTCATCACAAAAGTACAGACAAAAATTCAAATACTGGCTCCCTTTAAGCAGCTGAAAAGCTGTACAAAACTAACCTTCATGTCCTTCTAAGCCGTCTCTCTAATCTTTGAAATCCCATTCAATCTTATTATCAACTCACTTGGCAGAATTATTGTACTAAAATGGGCACTTTGCCAAGTTTTTTTATAGCACTTAGTTTCTATAATGCCAATTCAATTGGAAATTATTAAAAATATAAGCAAAAAGACCAATGAAGATATGGTTGACTACGTTACAGCCTAAAGATATAATTAGTCTTGTAAAAATGATAAAAGGATATTAAACATGTATATTTATGATGTGACAGATTCAGATCTACATGACACACAGAAAATGAGCAACCAAACTCACCTAAACTAATTGGAAATGAAGGCTGATTCTTTTTCACATTGAATTATTAAAAGTATATGACGCTAAATGGAAATCTCTTCATTTTGATTTGGATAATAAAACATGTAACCGCTTTGCCTCCTCAGTCTGGAACACCAAATGAGTTACAATTTTCATAATTAGCACCAAACCAAAAATAGATTGGGTATCTACTTCTAAGACTCTGCTATTCTCAGCACAGCTTGTAACAGAGTTTCTTAGGCCACACTGGGAGGTATAACCTTTGTAAACTGTTGCGCTAGTAGTGTCCTGGTGACCTGAGTACAGAGCAAAGACATAAACACAATTTGTACGTATGTGTTGTCCAGGAACTTGTTTGCACCAAAAATACTGTTACCATGAATAGGGATGTAAAGAACCTTCTGATCATTTCTGTGAAGGTGATACGATTTCTGTAGACTTTTCAAAGTCTGGGATGTGACCACTGTGGTCAGCTATGAAAACTATCAGTGGACTTAATTCTTCAGACTGGGACATGGCCATTACAAGTTAAACACAAAAAACATTTTCAAGTGCCTTTAGTACCATATGAATGAAGAAATCCAGATACATTTTCATAAAAACTCTTTAAAATATGCTAGAAATAAGCCAAGACTAAAGGAATTCTGCTGTAAAAGTCTGCAATAAATCACTGCACTGAAGACAGAAAAGAATTTTATTTATAAAACTAACCTTGAGATTTGATGTCATTGACCACCACTACCAACAACAACAACAAATAAGTAGAGGAAACATTATTACTTCACCAGGCAACTAGTGGTGTTGCCCTTCTTTCACTTTTGTAAAAAGGCTATTGTTACCAGAGATAGCAAAGCTACCAGTGATCTCATGAGGAAACCGTCAAGTTATATTTGGTCAGCAGAGATAAGCCGGATTTTTTGTTTTCTACTAAGGTGTCCTCTGTTCCTGCCTGCTCTCTGGCACTTCTTATGAGAGAAATCAAATAGGCTTGTGTCTACCACTGGATCAGTCCTGCAATCCTTAAAACTATAAACATCTATTACTTACAGATGGGTAGACCTGTAGGACAACTATCATTGCTATGTCATGTGGAATGGTAATGGTCTGCAATGGTGACCAAGAATGCTTAGGAAACATGGCTTAAGTGGATCTACATTCCCTTATTTCCTTTGTGGTTCACAAACCCTGACATGGGTCTCTGATGTACCACCACTTTGCTGAATAATGCATCCGTGCCTGGTATTATCATTATCTTTCTTCCTTTCTAAAGACACAAAGAAGACGAAAACCCTAAAGATTATTCTTAAAGTTTACCTTATGGCATTGCAATTTTAATAATAGTCTGAAGTACTGATGTTAAACTACAGCGGTGAGGGCAAAAGTACTGCTTAATATACCCAGCTCAGAACTGTGCTCAGAGTTTCTGAAACAGTGAAAAGAGGCACCACTAGTTCCGTGTTCTATTCCAGAAGGATACAGTAGTGCCTGACATCATGTGAGGCTTCAAAATAACACTAACTCATCTAAAAAGATGTCAATGTAGTGTTATCTTATTTCAAAGAACTACTGAATCGGGGATCAGCAATTGCTCTGCCTTTGATTCTTACAGGTTCAACTAAGCAAGCAAACAAACAAAGAGGGGAATTACAGTTTTGATTCTCCTCCTACCTTGAATGACATAGCATCAAAGAGTGATTTAGTTCTGTGGCATTGCTCAGATTCCCTAATTTCTTTGTTTTCAGGAGAAATAAGACTTACTAATAGCAATAGGCATGCAAAAAAGGAGGTAAGTGAGCAGATGTGCGGAGAAAATCACTGGGCATAAATCTTCCCCCTTGGGCTACTAAACATATTGTATATGAACTCCTCATAAAAGCTCTACATCCCTTGGCTCTCTGAT
This sequence comes from Empidonax traillii, assembly GCF_003031625.1. NCBI lineage: Eukaryota > Metazoa > Chordata > Aves > Passeriformes > Tyrannidae > Empidonax > Empidonax traillii. The sequence continues at coordinate 199,109 of NW_020955567.1, read as the reverse complement.
ACTAATTATGACCAACCTGCAACCAAGCAGCTTAAAAGACTGCTCAGCAGCTACATTTGCTCAGAATTCCCAGAGACAGCCATGAGTCAGTGGAAACAAATCCAGACTGTGTGACTTTGCACAGCCTTCTGCTTACAATTATAATCAAGATGGATGGGAGTCACTTCTCCGATTTTTTTCCCTGCAGAGGGACCCTCTGGAGACCACACATGCACTGCTGCAATCACACTCCAGCAGGTCAATAGCAGGACAGAAAATTGTGGTTAATGAATGATTCAAGATTACTACATTGTTGTTATAAAAGGATGTAGAATTGTGTGAAAAATATTGTGAAAGCTCTATTTCCATAAAATATCCTTTTTTTACCCTTCCCCCCACATTCTGGACAAAATCTGTGCTACAAATGTCTATATATCTCCATGTTTAACTCCAATTCCAATGAATATAAAAAGAGATTGACACCAAGCTTATTATAAAGATAGATTTCAGTGTCACTACATTTAAACAGCAGCTACAGGAATGACTACAATACCCTGGCATATATGGGTATATGCTAGTTTGTACCAGGTTGAGTAGCAGTGGCAGGCTAGAAGACTATGTTTAGTCAGCCTATGTTGTGATGTTAGGATGAGTTTCTGCTCTTGGGCTGGCACCATGACCAGAAGATAGGTAGGTAAAGGCAATGTGGGTCAAAACTGACATATCAGCAGTGCTGATTTAGAGCAAGTGAGCATCTGGTCCCTAAGTCTCATTGTCTTGTCACACTGGTACAAAAAGAAATGAAAATATGTGTTTCTAAATTACCATCCATGAGGGAAGAATTGGACTCACAATTCATGTCTCATCACTGTACTCTTAAACAAGAGCTCAACAGACATATAAGCCAGTTTCCAGTGGAAATCAAGCCCAGCACTATGATTGCTCCATCCTATCTTTTTCCAAGTATTTCATCTAGGACAACAACATAGCAACAGCATGTGCCAGTGGTGAATACAGGTTTCAAGACACCACAAACTGTCCCACAGCAGCTAGAGACACTAGAGCTATTTCACATGGGTATCACATGTGAAATATATCATGTGTGGGATATATCATATGTGTTGTTGCTGGACCAAAGAGTTACTTTGTTGCCTCTCTGTGACAATGCAAATCTGGATGCTGGCTCACCCCAGTTCACAGTGCACCATATTTCTTATTGCATCATTAGTCAGCTGCCTCGTTACATGGTGTTTCTACTAGGACAATTTCCATTGGTTATATGGATAAGCTGCCCAACAGTGGTGCTGTGTCCACATGCTAATATTGCCAGGGAAATGCATATCAGCCAAGTAAATTAACCTTTATGGGGAGCTTTGGGAAGACAACGGGAGGTTAAAATTAATAGTTCTTGGTACAGATAGGCAGTCATTGCTGGTAGAACTCATGCTGCTGATTATGCTGCCTTTCTGTTGCTCAGACCTGCCTGTGTCAAATATCCTAAATAAGACACAGTATGCAGGTGTCTAGGGATGCTGCTGTTTACTATCTAAAGCTCTCAGCTAATGAGCGAGCAGGACTGTCTCCATGGAAAGTCGGTGATTGCAGGGCTTGTAAGCAGACCTGGGACATCTTTTATTTTGCTGCTGCTACAATCAACTGCAATAATAGATTATAAGCTCCAGGTCAGAATGGATATCTTGCAGGATTTCCACACCCCAAGATTAGCTAGGAGTGTCATTCCTACCTGCACCAAAATGGATGGAAAAGTCTGTTTGTGCTGCAGTCACATATCAATCAGACTGCAGAGAAGGCTTACCCTGAATCTGGCTGTGCTCCAGATCTCAAATACATCTTTTATTTCCTCTTTTTGATGTCAGATTCTGGAGAAATCAGGCTGCTTGGACACTAAATTCTTTGAAGTACACAGAATAGTACAGTGTTTTAGTGTATCAGCTCATTAAGTACCCATCAGTAACCTGGTTTAGTTGAGAGCTTTAGATACTAAACAGCAACATCCCTAACCAGCTGCCAAAGGGGAGACTCCTTTTCCAGCCCCCACAGCATGTCTGAAGTCAGCATCATTCTGGTTCACTCTCCTGCTGCCTTCCCTGCTTTTGCATCTCAGCTGGGCAGTGGATCGGTTTTCCACAGTAGGAACTGAGAAACCCCTTCTGAAGTCTAGCCTGGAAAATCCAGTCTGAAAATTCAGATGCATAGATTGTGTAAACTGCTGTCCTAATATTAGTGCATTGGATAATTACTGCTAATGCATGTTTTCCTATAGCACAGTGACATCTACTGTTTAACTCCATGTTTAAAGTGAGGATAATATTTTACTAATGTCATACTGTTCTACACTTTAGGTCTGTTCTACTTGAAAGGAAACACTGGCATTGCCTGTGATATCCAAGTGCTGTACTGCAGGATGCTGCCAACACAGTGTGCTCAAGTTCTGGACCAGCAGGACATGAGCCAGCTCCAGTCTAAAAGCACTATGGCTTGTTATTGTCATCCTGAGCCTGCCTTGTGACTCTGCTTCCCATAATAAATACACAAGCAGGCCCTTCATTTCTGTGTGAGTGCATTGCATTGATGCTCAGCTCTTTAGCTAGTGTCTGTAATGTGCCTCAGGCATCTGACCATCACTTCCATCCTCTGTTTTTTTTCGTTCTGAAGTGCTTGTTGACTGAGGCAGCCTAATTAGATGTATTTTCCTGGGCTACTTTACCATTCCAAGGAAACTTTTTTCCTCCCAGCACCCCTGAGACAAGTAACCTCTCTTTGCAAATCTTCCTGTATGAGCTTTTCCTCCCCTATTTCATCTGTCTAAACTTACCTTCTTGCCCTGTTTATTTAGCATTAATCCATCAGGCTGGGCTTTTCCCCAAGTTGTTCTGAGCCATCTGTCATGCTTTTTGCTATATAAATACAAAGTAATATCAAAATGTCATCTATGTAAACTTCAGCACATTGATTGAGCTGTTTAAAATATGAAGACAGAGAAATCTTATGGTTTGGGTGGAATACCTAGAGCTGAACCAACATGGTCTGAGACGAAAACAGTGACTATGTCAAAACAGCTTGGTATGGGAGATCTTTGAAGACCTTTGGTCTGGGTGCACTTTCCAGTTTTGTTCTTATCGCATATCAAATTGAAGTTGGGAAAGTCAACATTTTCCTCACCATCTTCCAAACCTTGGTTTCTCACAGGTCTTAACATCAGGAAAATAGATACAGGGCTCAGGAATTTCCACAGACTGCAGCTGAGATGCAGACTGCCAAAGTGCTTACTCCCAGAGTAAGTGCTGAATAAAACCAGGTATGACCTATAACTTCTCAACTCACCCATTAAACCCATGCTGATGCATCAGGTGGACATTGATCATCTGTACTGGCATTTCTATCTTATTTGAAAGCTGAAGATGTTTTCTTTTTGCGCATTTGGTCAGGCCTAATTCCAGTAATTGACTAAGCAGAATTTAGGTGATTTTGTCCAAAATGTGTGATGCTGCTGCTCAGCTGCTGCTTGATTTCTTGGGGTGAGTAATTTCCAAGAGCATCTCACATTTTTTCTGGACAGTGCAGAATAATACATTTAATAATAATACATAATAATTCATTTCTGAATCATCTTTCTGAATGGTCTGAGCAATCTAGTATTTAGGTCATCATCTAAGCTCAGTCAGAAGCCAGAAAGTAGGCACCCTTCTGCCTCTGTTTTTGACATGCTCAGTCCTGTTGAGATTCTCAAAGTGTATCAAAAGAAATTGCTAAGAGTGGGCTCAATGCTCCATGAAGTTGTAGATATCTTTTAAAATGGTGATGGAGCTTATTTTGCCATGCCACTTAATTAGGCTGGATATCCATGGAAGATGGGGGCATTCATATTTTTGGGCTATCTGAGGCAGCATCGCAGCTATGAAGCAGGGTACTTAGGATCCTTATTTCCTTTATTTAATCAGAGAAGGAATTGTCTTTGGATGTCAATTCCCCTAAGACAGTACAAATCTCCCTCATCTTTTCTCCGCTCTGTGATATCCCAAAGGAGGAATCTCTGCAGCTTGTTTTGAAGCTTCAGGGTGAGGCACAATTTCTTGGAGACATGGACAGTTTTTTCCAGGTCTGCTGAAAGCTTTACTGCTTTCTACAAGACATTAAAAATTCTTAGTTTAGAGAGTCCCCTCATTTTGCCTTCAGAGGAAATGAGACCTTCAGATCCATTCTAAGCCAATTACAGGGTGGTGTTGCTTTCTGTGGTGTTCCACTGAACCACACTTCTTAAGATCTGAATATTTCATGTTCTTTCAGTGTTAAAATGACTAGTCCTTGTGCTATGCTGCCTTGGGCATGTTATATAAATATGCGATTCATTTGATTTCACAGCTCTGAAATAGTCCTCTGCTATTTCTGCTTTCAGCTCTTGTTTGTTGATCTCCAATCTTAGGAAGACTTCAGCAGTCTTTTTGTTTCCATCTTCTTTTTCATGTCATCCCTGTTGAATTGTATCTGCAAACTTTTACAAACCTGATAATTCATTCAAATTCTTGCATCATCTTCCAATATCTCTTTGTTTTGACTTGCAGAGTTTATTGAAGAACATCTGCTATTGTAGAATGTGATTTTGAGATTGAGATTCCCCCCCTCTCCCCCTGCCCCCCTGCTTTTCTTTTTGCCTTAGGCCTATTTTCTTCTTCTATTGGATGTCAAATAAGACGTTTCTGAAATTCAGACATTGCTTTCTTGGAAACGGGTTGGGATTTATTCCTCTTCCAAATAGTAAAGGTGGCACTTTCATCTTGGAGTATTCTCAAACTGCATTTTCAGTTTCTGTTTGAGTTTTACATATATAAATGCTTTGTTCTTTTGTGGAAAACACAGCTTCTCTTGCTGCCCTCTGACACCGCATTCCCACACAGCATGGCAGGGCCACCTCTTCACTGCTGTCCACAGCCTCCTGGCACTGTGCAGATTCAAGGCAGGGGCTCTTCCTCACCCCCCACACCCAGTCCCTCTTCCCAGTGCGCCTGGGCTGCTGGTGCTGCAGCAACATGGCCTTCCCTCCTTTTTCACTTCTCTTCTGCCTATAAATGTTATTTGTAGCTGGGCCAAGGCAAATTACCACACTAATGATTTTGGACAGCACCAACAGTTTCACTGTGCTCTCCTCTTACTTTAAGAAAGTAATCACAGAGAAAAAATGTAGAACATGTTAAGAAGCTTTCAGAGGCTTTATATTTGATGAGTTTCACTACTGCCTAGAGCAAGGAGTCAAAGACAGTGTGTGTGGGGGGGGACAGAGCTTTCTTCTTTTCTTCAAAGTCTTTTGTTCCTCTATATCACCTGAAATAGCCATATGCTGTTGATCACATCATAAACCAACAGGGTAGAATTTTCCTTATGGTTGCTCAGGAAGGCATTGAGGATACCTTCAGCATGACTTCAGGCACGTGCAACACTTAGTGTAAAAAAGTTAGGCAATAATACTTACATTTTTGCTAAAGATATTCAATAATAATTATAATAAATACAAAATATGGTGGGGAGGGAAAAATGAAATTTAATTACAATATAGATTTACAGAGCTGTGTCACTGGACTGCTTTTCCAAGACTGTTATAAAGTGCAGTGGATCTTAAATATTTCCATAAATCACCTTATTCAGTCTTTCTCATTATCTGCGTAGTTAAGAATCTGGAGGGAGATGATTTGAGGATAGTCATTCATAAAAATCAATACATTGCAGAAATTTCAAAGTCCTGAGGAGATTCCTTACATGCTATGGTTGTTGTAATTTGTTTGTTTAATTACAAAATATAGAACAATTAAAGACATGAGAAAAGAAAGCAGAATGAAGGAAACTTTTGTTTCATCTCCTGTCAAGGAAGGAAAGATTAAAGTAAAGGAGGCAGATATTTCCTTAAGCAGGGTAAAAACACTTCTTGGGATCAAGGAGTCCTGACAATCCTGGAGGCTACACTTTAGCCCTCCACAATAATTTTTATGAATGTTTACCAAATCAGGGGTTGGGCACGACTTGAAATGAGTAAGATAAAGTTATAAAAACTGTGGAGGCCAAAGGCTTCTAAAGATTGTGTGCATCATCCATGCCACAGTTATTAAAAATTAGTAAGACAACTTGCACCTTCCTCTCTGTTGTCCCAGCTCTGCAAAACCTCATTGAGGTTAATGTGTGCCATTTGCCTTAGGAGAGAAATTGTCCCACTATCTGTGTGAGTTCTTGCACTTCAGTTTAAGGATTTGGCTGGAGTAAGTCCTATACTATTTCTAGACTGTGCTATAGGAAAGTTGATTTCTTATTGCCAATAGAGTCAGAATAAAATATGTATTTTTTTAATTTCCCCAGCTGAAGTCATAAACCAGCTGGTTTATGATCTGACCCTTATTAGTTTGTACCAGTAATTATAATTTCTCTTGGTTTCCCCTGGAAATTTTATAGTGAAAGACAGCTATTAAAATGTCAGTCATGTCTTGTTCTTCCTAGAAATCTGCTCAGAGGCAACAGTGACAAAGAAGCAGAGAAAAGCCAAGGCTACACAAGCTTGAGTTTGAAATTGTGGCTTGCTGTCTACTGACAGTAGGCAATGAATTTTGTAAATGAAGAAATATATGGGAGAATATTACAGGGAAGGACGTTGTTCCTAGGGCTCTTGGGTTTGAAGATTTTCTTATCTGACTTCATGTGTGGCAGGCCAGAGAGTGAAGGAGTATAGCTGCTACTATTCCAAAGCCCTTGTTAGACAAGGAGGAGACTACAAAGGTTAAGAAACCCACCAAAGGAAGAGTGAATAAGGAAAGGTTGTTCAAATTCTGCATGCAAAATTGTTAATTCAAGATTTTCAAGACCATCAGATGTTGAAGCATAGCTTACTAAAGGACTGTTTGCACCTCAATCACTTCTTCAAAAAATAATTTTTAAACAGTATGGACACTTTCTTTTTCCTGAAGCTTGATATTAACTTTATATTAATTTTATATTAACTCAAACTTTGAAACACTTCCACTTAGAAACAGTTATAAAGTGCACAATGATGTTAAATGCATTTTCCAACCCTAAATTCAATATGACATAGTATTAGAAAGTAGGTAAGATTAGTGTTCTTGTGGAAGAGCTAGGGGGAAGGACAGGCAAATCAGGCTGTCAGGAGAGGTCACAAATCGCTGGGTTTATCCAAATGAGATATGGTGCACTGATTTTCTACACAACGTTCCATAATAAAAGAGCGGTTGTCATCACAGGTTTTCTCTGAAATTGCTTTATGACTGTTCCAAACTGGGCAGAGAAACAATAGGTTGGTTTATGTTTACTTGTGATAGGTTTTCTTTGGTGTATCTCTGTTTTTAATTTTTTTTCCTGATATTCCATAAGTTCATGAACTTGTCTATTTAAAGACTGTCACTGGAATGCTGACAAACTTGATTGTTTTCTTTGCGGAGATTTTTCTAATATACAGTTTAACCAGCAAGTTTTACTCTGTAAAAGACAATTTACTCTCTGAAGAAGACCTACTGACTTTGTGTTCCAACAAGCTAGTATGAGGGAGAAATTAATTACTTAATTCTCTGCAAGAATAATTTAGGACTGCAGAATGGTTTTTAATTTGTGTTTCTATTCTGTTCACTCTATCCCTTTAAAATACATATTTTTTTCTGAGAAATAATTTCTCCTCTAGAGTTAGGGAATATAAAAAGTTCTTGTAGCAGAAAATTAATCTAAATATGTTTCTCTGTTTTTTAACCTTACTGCTTTTAAAACTAAAATGTTAACTGGGTTCATTTCTTTCTTGTTGGAGTGCTTCAAAAGATCCCTGAAACTAGAGAATTGGTGTCTGAAAGGAACAAGTTGAATTTCAGAAAATAACCCTTTCTATTAACTTTAATAAATTTCTTTACTTTCTGTTTTTCATAAATAAGTCTAAAATGGAATAGAAATATTTGAACAACGACTGAGTCCTTAATTTGCCTCATTTCAAAAGTTTCAAAAATACAGACAAATTTTTAGCTAGTCCTTAATTAAGTCTAAGTCTGCAGTTTGGTTTTGCCTTTGCTGAAAGATAGGTCCCCCCGATAATGTAGCAATGCCAGCCTAATCTACACAGTTATGATGGTTTCCAGATGAAGGACATCTACATTTATGAATTATTTTAAATTAAGAAATCAAATTATCTGTCTGTCATGGTTACTTAAGGTAGAGTGAGACATATTGTCATATTACATTTCACACTTCTGTTTTGCACTGAGACAAATTTCTAATTGTGAAGAAAATATTTATTAGAAACAAGTAATCAGGCTTTTTCTAAGTTATGGCAATTGTAAGGAAGGAGAAATTAGCAAGAGATTCATTCAAGAAATGTTATGCAAACATGATGGATTACTAGTTAATGATTAATTTAAAAAAGGATTAATTTATCAAGATGATAGATGAAGAATGTGAAGCAGAACACTTGTATTGTTAGGAAGTGAGGAGGTGAACAGAAGTTACACAACACAATACAAAGGCAATTTTCACCATGATTTTTCAGTGATTTTGACACAGTTTGTGGTTTTTTTCTCTCTTTGTCATCACACTGGATTTTCTTTGTCCTCTTTGGTGGACATGGCTCATAACATTGTTTCTTTCCAACTTTAATCTTCCCAACAATAATAAGACAATCAGGCTCCTTTTCATTTGGGGATGCCATCATAATATGCTCTCTTCAGAACTAAACACTATCCATAATATTTGTAAATCTTTCTAAAAAGTGCTTAATATTTTGTAGTTTTAGTTCTCATAATCCAATATTTTTAGTTTTCTCATTCATTACAAATATCAGTTTCTTTTAGCATGACAACAGGAAAGATTTTAGCAGGTCAAAGGAAAAAGCTGTTGAACCATATGCAGTCAACTGGGTGACGTTTTTTAGTCCTATACACCCAGTAAAACTTTAAGGGTTTACCTGTTGCATGCGAGATTTTATGTACAGTTATTCACTGCATATTGGTTCTAAGTAAACATTTCACACACTAGTTGAAGTCCTTTCTTTCAGCTGGCATGGATTTAGCCAGAATATTTTGCTGAAGAATTATTTATATTGAATCATGCTGGTGAAAATTTTGCTTCAGAGTAGCAGTACAGACCTTTGAATATCATGCTGATGTGATACCATGACTCTCCAGCTCTTTCCTTTTGTGAAATCAGACAACAGAATTGCTCACCAGCCTGGGTCATTGCACAAGACTTTTGCGAAAGTGAAAAATTCTGAGGTCAAGCAACTATCACTTCTAGCAATCCATTTGGTAACAGTTGTGAAAACTGTCTTGACTTTGATTTTCTCCTGATCAGTTCAGAGAAAAAAAGTAATGCAGAACTAAAATTGTAGAGAACTTTTAGAACCATAGATGCAAACTGAACACTTTCAAAATTTCCCTAACTGAACAAATATTCTAAACATCTTGAGAAATTGATTAGGTCTGGAAGGAATGAAGAAGCTTTATAACTGAAAATAAGACACTTCCAAAAATATTTTAGTAAAAGGAATGAAATATTGCACAAATTTGGACAAATATTTAAAATACTTTTTACCAGCAAAAGTGAATGATGATGAATTTTCTTCCTAATAATGATGTGGAAAAGTGAAAATTGTCAATATGAGAGACTTTGGGTTAATTTCTCTGTTAAGATTGAACACCCAGTAAGTAAATTCAAGATATTCCTTAAAAATGCTGAGTTGCAGAAATGCACTTTTTTTCTTGGGAGCTCAGTGGAAATTTTAGTGTTAAGATACATATATGTTTGGGTACAAGTCCTGGGATAAAAACATGGAAGGCTTGGTGTCAGTATAAGCTCAACCTTAACTATATAAGTATAGTTATATAGTACCTGACCAAAATGAACTTATTACTGAAACACATATAAAAATATATTACTAACACCTAACCTTCCCATCTTTTTCAGTCCAAGAAGAGGGTTACAATGCACCCGCTAAAGATACATAGACAGTTGCTTTCTTGTATTTGAAATATAAGGGGTCATTTTAGGTAATGAGTATGCCCAAACATTAACCCAGCACTGCCATGTCCACCACTAAACCATGCCCTGAAGTGCCACATCTAAGCATCTTTTAAATACCACTTCCCTGGGCATCCTGTTGCAATGCTTGACAACTGTTTGGTGAAGAATTTTTTCCTAAAACGCAATCTAAATCTCCCCTGGTGCAACTTGAGTCTGTTTCCTCTTGTCTATTGCCTATTACTTGGTAGAAGAGATGGATCCCCAACTTGCTATAGTCTCCTGTCAGGTAGTTACAAAGACCAGTAACGTTTCGCCAAGACTCCTTTTTTCCAGAGTGTTTACTCCAGTTTCCTCAGCCTCTCCTCATAAGATTTGTGCTGCAGATCCTTCACCAGTTCTGTTTCCCTTTTGTGGACACACTCCACCACAATGTCCTTCTTGTAGGGAGGGGTCCAAAACTGAACACAGTATTTGAGGTGCCACCTCACCAGTGGTGAGCACAGGTAGAGAATACTGATGAGATTGAAGAAGTGAGATTTTAAACAACCACAGTTAAAACTCTTTGATAAGCAATTCAAGCAATGAAAAAACATTATTCATGTCCCAGGAGAAAGTCAGCAAAAAAAAAAAATTCAAGATGTTGTATCTTTCAGCTGTAGAAAATGAGGAAATGCTTAAGTTGCCAAACAGAAATACAAAAGGAAATGAGTCATAGCATTCTTGTTGCTCTTTTAATGAGCTTTTTGTGATTTACATTTTATTATGTATTTTAATAACATATATATAATATTTTATTTTTAAGTTCAACTTATTAGGAATGTGATTGAAAATATCGGCATGTAATTGAAATATGATCTGATTCACATTCACTACATAGTGAAGATTATTTTCTTGTTTTTAATAATGACCTTTTAAGTTTACCATTTCGGGGTGAACTGTTGATGTTGGAGTTGTTTGGGGATGTCGGGGAATGGGGTGGGTATGGTTTGGCGTCTGCATGGCATGCCCACAGTATCTACTCTTTCTTCTGTTGTCCTTTTCTATTTGCACTGTGGTGTCAGTAGTGTGGTATTGTAGCACTATACGAAGCAGAAAGTTCTTCAGAGATACCCATGGTAACTCAGTGGCTGAAAGGAAAAAAGGGTGTATTTTCTGTCTGGTTTGAATCAGCATTTTCTATAGGAAATCCTGTTTGCCTATTGTATCCTGCAAAGCTTTTAAAGAGACAGTGGAAGCCTAAGAGCAGAACCTTGTCCCCATATGATAGCCATATTCCAGCTCTTCTCCCTTCTTTTTTTTTTTTTTTTTTTTTTTTTAGGTCGTATGATAAACCTACAAGTGAAGAACAGGAAGAAGAATTGTCATTCTGACCTTAGGAGACACTCATAGCTTTTTGAAAGATCGAATCAGGTAAACACTGTGTTGTTGTCTGGGACTATGATCTTGAGCCTAAAATCCTATGGAGGGGTCATAAAATTTCTGAAATAATGATGAATTATTTCTTTTGAAATAATGGATCACAGCACTGAAATGGAGTGGGAAGGAATAGATGAAAAAATTCTCATTCATATTTACCTAACCTAGTATTTTTGCTGAACAGACTTTGATCCTTATCTTCTGGCAAAGATAAATCAGTTTCCTCTTTCTATGGCACTGCTCATCTCATCCTAGGTGTTGTATTGAAGCTCTACTTCTTGCTTCTCCATGACTGAAACATAAAAATGAAATGTAAAAATGAAAATCTGCGCCTTGTAATAGCTGCATGGAATGCTCTACCAAACTATCACCAGGAAATGCAAATGTTAACACACGGTTTATCAAAATAGTGCAATGCACTGACTGCCATGTGTATTTTAGTACATTGAAGTGTAATAACATTTTTCTACTGTTTCCTGAGTGGAGGTCCCTGAATGCCTTAAAAGAATCTCCAGGTCTAAAATGAATCTCCAGAAAAAAATGGGAACTGGGACAATTTCTCTCTTCAATGCATTAAGTAATTTCAATGCATTAAACACACTAGCACTGTGAAAGGGACTATTATGCACCCCAAAGTTCAAACAACTGAGTTCTTTCATTCAAATGATGCTCTGTATCATGCTGAAGTCATTACAGAGCTTGGTCACTGCAAGTCACATCCTTCATAGGGGGCAAGAATTACCACATTAAAAAGGAATATTTTGTCTAGACTTATTTATGTCTTTCCAGACTTCCTAACTTCTAAAAAATCTTGTTAAACACTAGATTTAATGTACTTAGGCTAATTGCTGTCTCTAAAACACTAAAGAATGTCTGTTACAGATAAAAGAGAATATATTAACTTTTCTCATGTTTTTTTCCAGTTTTTCTACTATGATATTTTCTAGCTTACTAATTGAAAAAAAAAAATCTCTTATTTTGAATTCTGTTGACAGAATTGTTAACAAAAGGACCTGAAATACATATTATTTCATCCCATGTGATACACAGCTCTACCATCTCAATTTCAAAATTCATAATTTCTACTATAATATGAAAGCACATCATGTATTAGCATGATTGTCTGTTATGCCTTGAAGAGTCTCTTATTCTTAATTCTGTGTCTGAATTAGCTTTGTTATCTGGTATCCTTTAATAAATAAACAATATAATTAAATATTTTTTGCAGTTAGCTGCTTGCAGTTGAGCATAGGGGTAGCCTGGAAAATGTGGTGTGCTTTTTTAGTAAAAAGTATCTCTGCTAGTCTGCCTGTCAGGGAGTGAAGAACGTGTGTGGCTCTGGTCTGATCTGTGATGCAGGCGAGAGCTTTTCCAAGGCTCACCAATAGGCAACTTGGGTTTCCTATTGCTGCAGAGCCAGGAGTGAAAATATCCTTGGTGGCTAGGGGCTGAGCACTGCAGTGAGATATAATTCAGTGGAGGTAAGCCTGGTCTAATTAAGACTAGTGTCTGGAAACTGGGGAAAGGCAAATTAATGTTGGGATTATAGTGTCAAAAGATCACAAGATAATTCAGACTGAAAGGGTCCTCAGAAGGTCATTACACCAACCTCCAGCTCAAAGGTGTCTGAGCTCAGACCAGGTTGTTCAGGGCTTTATCCAGTCAGGTCTTAAAAACCTGCATGGATGGAAAGCACAACTGCCCTAGGCAACTTGCTCCAATTTTGATATTGTAGGGAAAAAGTTGTTTTCTGTATCCAGTAAGAACCTGTAATGTCAGAGACATATTTATGTTGCTGATGACTGTTGGGAAATATCTTCCATAGGAAGTAGAGGATTCCTCATGTATTGCTACCTTCATGACTGGGTAGTTTTCTGGGAAACATCATTTATCAAAGATAAGTAGCTATTTTCTATATATACAGCTGTTCCTTGTCCCCTTAATTTAGCAACTACACCAAGAGACACCCTATCATCTAGTTGGAGGAGCTGAGTGAGGTGATTTTGACAATAAAGGAATTGTTATATTTTCAAAATAACAATTCTGAATGTCTTTTAAATTGTTAAAATTATCATAAAAAAATTTACATGAAATGAAAAGTTGGTTTAAGGAACTGTTGTTTTTTCTAATCTTTCTATGGCTTTTGAACTTCAATACTTCTGAAACATTCCTACAGCATTTAATTATCAAGTGACTTGGGAAATAACAAGAATATCCTCAGAAGTATATGAATAACCTCGTTTGTACTTGTGCAAAGACATTAGAAAACCTGTTGATTAAAAAAAATAAAACAAAAAAAGCAGTAGACTGTTGTTTTTCATGTGATATCAAGACAATCATATATGGGTTTCTGTCCCATAAAGTGTGATGCTTCAAAAGCTTTCTTTCCTGAGAGATGCAATTCACTGACACATTGATTATTAGGCTAATGTTGCCTGCTGAGCATGGGGATACAGAGGTAGTTTTTGGGCTTTTCTGATATTTTCCTTTGCTGTGGCTGCAGTAATAACATGCAGTAGGTGACTGCATGGTCAGGGAAAGGGCCCATTACTGGGACATATCACTGTTATAATGATGCATTTTTGTCCTTTTTGTACGCGTTCCTACCCTCAGGTTTTTGAGAAGTTCCATCTTGAAAGAGAAAATATAGCAAGATCAAGTAAATTCCATGTGGATGCTTACTAGTCCATTCTGTACCAACTCCAAATCAGGAACGGAATGATATATGATGGACTGAACTCAGTTTCCCACTATATATTCAGAGGTGGGCAATTAAAGAATGCAAACTTAGTATTTGCCAAACTAGAAATGTTTAGTCTCTGCTTACCTTCTTTTATCTCAGACTGTACAACTTACTGAGTAGATATGTGCCAACATTGTTTATTTATTTAAAGCTAGTTATCTAATTCAGCTGGCATAGGCATTCAAGACCTAGGGTGTAATTGTGGTCTGATTCTCCAAAAGTAATGGTAGCATCCCATTCTCATTTTTGAGTGCTAGAAAGTTATGATCTCAGAGTCTGCCTGAAGTGCAAATGCTGCCTAATTATACAATGCAAAGAGATTTGACTTCAGTGAAAATTTAGA